>NC_141829.1:4130396-4430396 GCF_982586985.1 Callionymus lyra
GATCAGTAGTAATACTACTTATTGACACGTGTATTAACACTAGCATCTCTCTGTGTTGAATAACAAATCTTTGACGCACCCAAGTATGACTTTAAAGTATGAATTTAAAGTACTGTCTCTTTAAGAAACGCTGATGTCACCTCGAGCCCCTGCTGACCCCGGAGAGTCTTTTGATTGACAGGCTGTGAGGATCACGACTGAATTATATCTTCCGCTGGTTTACCTGGATTTCCTGGAGGAGGTCGAGGACAGAGATCTGTTGTGACACGTGCTGTCGGGGTTACACATGATGGTCTGCAGGAAGGGTAAGAACCCGGTGCTGGGCAGGTTCCGAGGTCCGACGTAACCTGGACCACAAAAATGTCAAGGTCAGAGCTGAAGCTTTTATTTTGGAAGTTTTCTGTCAATCATTCGTAGCGTTTTTATCCATCGACAATATTAAAACATCAACTTTTTCTGAAACATTAGAATAATAAGTTAATAAAATAAATGAACTATTTTCATTAATTAAGTTATTCCGGGAACTTGATTGATTGATTGAACCGTAGCCACAAATTGACACCTTAAATGTAGGTGATCCTCAGAACGTCGTGAGCAAGACACACCTAATATACAAAATGTTTCCTCCAGAGCCTCATGCGAGCCCAGATCGTGCAGGAAATAGATAGATTAATAAATCTCAATTAAAAAAAAGAAAAAAGTGCAAAGAACAAAAAAAAGTGCAAAAAGCAAGATCAAAGTGCAAAGAACAAAGAATAAGAAGACAAGTTCAAAGCAAATGGACATAGTTTGAAAAAAAAGAAAACAAAAGTAGCAGAAAAAGAAAAATAAGAAAAGAACATGAAAAAAGTTAAAAGAAAAAAGTGCAAAGAACAAAAAAAAGTGCAAAAAGCAAGATCAAAGTGCAAAGAACAAAGAACAAGAAGAAAAGTTCAAAGCAAATGGACATAGTTTGAAAAAAAAGAAAACAAAAGTAGCAGAAAAAGAAAAAAAAGAAAAGAACATGAAAAAAGTTAAAAGAAAAAAGTGCAAAGAACAAAAAAAAGTGCAAAAAGCAAGATCAAAGTGCAAAGAACAAAGAACAAGAATAAAAGTTCAAAGCAAATGGACATAGTTTGAAAAAAAAGAAAACAAAAGTAGCAGAAAAAGAAAAAAAAGAAAAGAACATGAAAAAAGTTAAAAGAAAAAAGTGCAAAGAACAAAAAAAAGTGCAAAAAGCAAGATCAAAGTGCAAAGAACAAGAAGAAAAGTTCAAAGCAAATGGACATAGTTTGAAAAAAAAGAAAACAAAAGTAGCAGAAAAAGAAAAAAAAGAAAAGAACATGAAAAAAGTTAAAAGAAAAAAGTGCAAAGAACAAAAAAAGTGCAAAAAGCAAGATCAAAGTGCAAAGAACAAAGAACAAGAAGAAAAGTTCAAATCAAATGGACATAGTTTGAAAAAAAAGACAACAAAAGTAGCAGAAAAAGAAAAAAAAAGAAAAGAACATGAAAAAAGTTAAAAGAAATGGTGCAAAGAACAAAAAAAAGTGCAAAAAGCAAGATCAAAGTGCAAAGAACAAAGAACAAGAAGAAAAGTTCAAAGCAAATGGACATAGTTTTAAAAAATAAGAAAAAAAAAGTAGCAGAAAAAGAAAAAAAAAGAAAAGAACATGAAAATAGTTAAAAGAAATGGTGCAAAGGACAAAAAAAAGTGCAAAATGCAAGATCAAAGTGCAAAGAAGAAACGTTCAAAGCAAAGGGACATGGTTAAAAAAAAAGAAAAAAAAAGTATCAGAAAAAGAAAAAAAAGAAAAGAACATGAAAAAAGTTAAAAGAAATGGTGCAAAGAAGAAAGAAAACTTGAAACGAACAAGAGAAAAAGTGCAGAGAACACCTTAAATGTAGGTGATCCTCAGAACGTCGTGAGCAAGACACACCTAATATACAAAATGTTTCCTCCAGAGCCTCATGCGAGCCCAGATCGTGCAGGAAATAGATAGATTAAAAAATCTCAATTAAAAAAAAAAGAAAAAAGTGCAAAGAACAAAAAAAAGTGCAAAAAGCAAGATCAAAGTGCAAAAAACAAAGAACAAGAAGAAAAGTTCAAAGCAAATGGACATAGTTTGAAAAAAAAGAAAACAAAAGTAGCAGAAAAAGAGAAAAAAGTAGAAAAGTACATGAAAAACCGAAAAGAAATGGTGCAGAGAACAAAAATAAAAGTGCAAAGAACAAAGAAAACGTGAAACGAACAATATAAAAAGAGCAGAGAACACCTTAAATGTAGGTGATCCTCAGAATGTCGTGAGCAAGACACAACTTATGTAGAAAATATTTGTAAGTGGTGTTTAAAATTCAGAGGTGAGGTCAAAAGGTCGTGCGATGTCACTTGGATATTTTAAATATTCTAAATTGATAAGATTCCGTCCAAGCGTGGATAACGTGGCGAACTCATTGTTCGTCTCACGACACGAAGAGAAAACTTGCACAAGGAAAATAAACACTTGGGTTAATATTTGATCAGGTTTTCTCAGTTAAACTCTAGAAAACAAACAAAGTACAATAAATGGTGTGTTTACTGTAAATCCTGAGAGGAAACACAGACGCGAGGATCAGGTTTCATCTCCATCAGCAGAAGATTCAAGAAACATTTCATCTCATCGCTGACTGAACCAAACATTTCTACTCCTGTATAAACTAGTCGTAACGACTTCAATTTATTCATTAATGTATTTTGTACCACTTTAATCTTGTAATTAATGTATTTTGTACCACTTTAATCTTGTAATTAATGTATTTTGTACCACTTTAATCTTGTAATTAATATATTTTGTACCACTTTAATCTTGTAATTAATGTATTTTGTACCACTTTAATCTTGTAATGAATGTATTTTGTACGACTTTAATCTTGTAATGAATGTATTTTGTACGACTTTAATCTTGTAATGAATGTATTTTGTACCACTTTAATCTCGTAATGAATGTATTTTGTACCACTTTAATCTTGTAATTAATGTATTTTGTACGACTTTAATTTATTCATTAATTTATTTTGTACGACTTTAATCACGTAATGAATGTATTTTGTACGACTTTAATTTATTCATTAATTTATTTTGTATGACTTTAATCTCGTAATTAATGTATTTTGTACGACTTTAATTTATTCATTAATTTATTTTGTACAACTTTAATCACGTAATGAATGTATTTTGTACGACTTTAATTTATTCATTAATTTATTTTGTATGACTTTAATCACGTAATGAATGTATTTTGTACGACTTCAATTTATTCATTAATTTATTTTGTACGACTTTAATCTTGTAATTAATGTATTTTGTACGACTTTAATCTTGTAATTAATGTATTTTGTACGACTTTAATCTTGTAATTAATGTATTTTGTACCACTTTAATCTTGTAATTAATGTATTTTGTACGACTTTAATTTATTCATTAATTTATTTTGTACGACTTTAATCTCGTAATTAATGTATTTTGTACGACTTTAATTTATTCATTAATTTATTTTGTACCACTTTAATCACGTAATGAATGTATTTTGTACGACTTTAATTTATTCATTAATTTATTTTGTATGACTTTAATCTTGTAATTAATGTATTTTGTACAACTTTAATTTATTCATTAATTTATTTTGTACGACTTTAATCACGTAATGAATGTATTTTGTACCACTTTAATCTCGTAATTAATGTATTTTGTACCACTTTAATCTTGTAATTAATGTATTTTGTACGACTTTAATCTTGTAATTAATGTATTTTGTACCACTTTAATCTTGTAATTAATGTATTTTGTACCACTTTAATCTTGTAATTAATGTATTTTGTACCACTTTAATCTTGTAATTAATGTATTTTGTACCACTTTAATCTTGTAATTAATGTATTTTGTACCACTTTAATCTTGTAATTAATGTATTTTGTACGACTTTAATCTTGTAATTAATGTATTTTGTACCACTTTAATCTTGTAATTAATGTATTTTGTACCACTTTAATCTTGTAATTAATGTATTTTGTACCACTTTAATCTTGTAATTAATGTATTTTGTACCACTTTAATCTTGTAATTAATGTATTTTGTACCACTTTAATCTTGTAATGAATGTATTTTGTACGACTTTAATCTTGTAATGAATGTATTTTGTACGACTTTAATCTTGTAATGAATGTATTTTGTACCACTTTAATCTCGTAATGAATGTATTTTGTACCACTTTAATCTTGTAATTAATGTATTTTGTACGACTTTAATTTATTCATTAATTTATTTTGTACGACTTTAATCACGTAATGAATGTATTTTGTACGACTTTAATTTATTCATTAATTTATTTTGTATGACTTTAATCTCGTAATTAATGTATTTTGTACGACTTTAATTTATTCATTAATTTATTTTGTACAACTTTAATCACGTAATGAATGTATTTTGTACGACTTTAATTTATTCATTAATTTATTTTGTATGACTTTAATCACGTAATGAATGTATTTTGTACGACTTCAATTTATTCATTAATTTATTTTGTACGACTTTAATCTTGTAATTAATGTATTTTGTACGACTTTAATCTTGTAATTAATGTATTTTGTACGACTTTAATCTTGTAATTAATGTATTTTGTACCACTTTAATCTTGTAATTAATGTATTTTGTACGACTTTAATTTATTCATTAATTTATTTTGTACGACTTTAATCTCGTAATTAATGTATTTTGTACGACTTTAATTTATTCATTAATTTATTTTGTACCACTTTAATCACGTAATGAATGTATTTTGTACGACTTTAATTTATTCATTAATTTATTTTGTATGACTTTAATCTTGTAATTAATGTATTTTGTACAACTTTAATCTTGTAATTAATGTATTTTGTACAACTTTAATCTCGTAATTAATGTATTTTGTACGACTTTTATCTCGTAATGAATGTATTTTGTACGACTTTAATTTATTCATTAATTTATTTTGTACGACTTTAATCTCGTAATTGTTGTATTTTGTACGACTTTAATCTCGTAATTGTTGTATTTTGTACGACTTTAATTAAATTATCAATTTATTTTGTACGACTCTAATCTCCTAATTAATGTATTTTGTACGACTTTAATTTATTCATTAATTTATTTTGTATGACTTTAATCTCGTAATTAATGTATTTTGTACGACTTTAATCTTGTAATTAATGTATTTTGTACAACTTTAATCTCGTAATTAATGTATTTTGTACGACTTTAATCTTGTAATTAATGTATTTTGTACGACTTTAATCTTGTAATTAATGTATTTTGTACAACTTTAATCTCGTAATTAATGTATTTTGTACGACTTTTATCTCGTAATGAATGTATTTTGTACCACTTTAATTTATTCATTAATTTATTTTGTATGACTTTAATCTTGTAATTGTTGTATTTTGTACGACTTTAATTAAATTATCAATTTATTTTGTACGACTCTAATATCCTAATTAATGTATTTTGTACGACTTTAATTTATTCATTAATTTATTTTGTACGACTTTAATCTTGTAATTAATGTATTTTGTACAACTTTAATCTCGTAATTAATGTATTCTGTACGACTTTAATTTATTCATTAATTTGTTTTGTACGACTTTAATCTTGTAATGAAATATTTTGTACGACTTTAATCTCGTAACGAATGTATTTTGTACGACATTAATTTCGTAATGAATGTATTTTGTACGATTTTAATCCCGTAATGAATGTATTTTGTACGACTTTAATCTCGTAATGAATGTATTTTGTACGACTTTAATCTCGTAATGAATGTATTTTGTACGACTTTAATCTCGTAATGAATGTATTTTGTACGACTTTAATCTCCTAATTAATGTATTTTGTACGACTTTAATTTATTCATTAATTTATTTTGTATGACTTAAATCTCGTAATTAATGTATTTTGTACGACTTTAATTAAATTATCAATTTATTTTGTACGACTCTAATCTCCTAATTAATGTATTTTGTACGACTTTAATTTATTCATTAATTTATTTTGTATGACTTAAATCTCGTAATTAATGTATTTTGTACGACTTTAATCTTGTAATTAATGTATTTTGTACAACTTTAATCTCGTAATTAATGTATTTTGTACGACTTTAATCTTGTAATTAATGTATTTTGTACCACTTTAATTTATTCATTAATTTATTTTGTATGACTTTAATCTCGTAATTAATGTATTTTGTACGACTTTAATCTTGTAATTAATGTATTTTGTACGACTTTAATCTTGTAATTAATGTATTTTTTACAACTTTAATCTCGTAATTAATGTATTTTGTACGACTTTAATTTATTCATTAATTTGTTTTGTACGACTTTAATCTCGTAATGAAATATTTTGTACGACTTTAATCTCGTAACGAATGTATTTTGTACGACTTTAATCTCGTAATGAATGTATTTTGTACGACTTTAATCTCATAATGATTTTTTTTATACGACTTTAATCTCGTAATGAATGTATTTTGTACGACTTTAATGAATGTTGTACATTTTCCATAAAAAGGAAAACATGTATTTATTTTTCACGACTGCAGATTAAAGAAGTGAAACAAAAACAGCCTCTTAAGTATGAAAATGGTCACGTGATCTGAAGAAACCTGACGCACGATCATAGAAGCTACAGATGCTGAACAAGGAAGTGTTTTCTGACTTAATCTCCAGCAGAAAGAAGTGCAGAGTCAGTGTTTCTGTGGACGTTGTTTTAACTAATCACAGCTTCAACCACGTATCACATTTGGTTCAGGCCTGACTAGACGATGTTGGGATTAACTTTCAACAATAGACTGTGTTTACGACACAATCCGACAGAACTCACATGTGTCTCTCAGGACGGCGGGGAAGCGCTGGCGAGTCGCCACGATGATGATGAAGATGAGCAGAGGCCAGCTGATCAAGGTGAGCGACCATAGCTGCCAGAAACAACATCAGCGTCAACATCTCCATCCAGATCATGGGCAGCAGACGCTGGACGACGACGACTCACCGGCTGACGAACGACGCGCAGGACGTTCTTCCACAGGAGGAGGCGGAGCTGACGGAAGAAGGCCATCAGCGGGGGCGGAGCTACAACAGATTAAGAAAAGAACGTGACTTTTTTTTAAATTACGGTTTTAGGCCCATCACAGCAGTTGACGGAAGAAGAACAAAGTGCAAACAAAGTACAAAGTGCAGAGACCAAGAAAAAAGGTGCAGAAACCAAAAAAGTTGCAAAGGACCAAATAAAGTGCAAAGTTCAAAGAAAAGAGTGTAAATACAATGAAAAAAAGTTCATTGAAAAACGAGGTGCAAAGATAAAGATAAAAGTGCAAAGAAAAAGATCAAAGTGCAAAGAACAAGATCAAAGTGCAAAGAACAAGAAGAAAAGTTTTTTAAAAAATTAAATGAACCGAATGAGAAATAAAGTGAAAAGAAAATGAAAAAAATCTGAGAAAAAGTACAAAGGCCCAAGAAATGTGCTAAGAACAAGATCAAAGTGCAAAGAACAAAGAAAAATTGAAAATTATAAGACAAAATGTGAAAAGAACAAGAAGAAAAAGTGCAAAGAAAAAGGTCAATGAACAAGACAAAAAGTGAAAAGAACAAGAAAGTAAAGTACAAAGAAAAAAGTGCAAAGAACAAGAAGAAAAAGTGCAAAGAAAAGATCAATGAACAAGACAAAAAGTGAAAAGAACAAGAAAGTAAAGTACAAAGAAAAAAGTGCAAAGAACAAGAAGAAAAAGTGCAAAAAAAGATCAATGAACAAGACAAAAAGTGAAAAGAACAAGAAAGTAAAGTACAAAGAAAAAAGTGCAAAGAACAAGAAAGTAAAGTGCAAAGAAAAGATCAATGAACAAGACAAAAAGTGAAAAGAACAAGAAAGTAAAGTGCAAAGAAAAAAGTGCAAAGAACAAGAAGAAAAAGTGCAAAAAAAGATCAATGAACAAGACAAAAAGTGAAAAGAACAAGAAAGTAAAGTGCAAAGAAAAAAGTGCAAAGAACAAGAAGAAAAAGTGCAAAGAAAAGATCAATGAACAAGACAAAAAGAAAAAAGAAAAATAAAGTAAAGTGCAAAGAAAAAAGTGCAAAGAAAAACAAGAAAAAATACAAAGAAAAGATCAATGAACAAGACAAAAAGTGAAAAGAACAAGATCAAAGATCAACGATGACTTCTCTTATACTTGTGTAACATCTGCAGAGAAGCAGCTTTTCCATGTTTTCATGATGTGTCACAATACGTATAAACGACGAATCATCGTCAAACAAACGTGGACAAGAGGTCACAGGTCGTATTTCTGAACAACTTTTGTTTACTCCTAATAAATAAAGTTGTTTTTTTTTAACTTTAAATAACTAGAAATAAAAAAAGCTCTGCTGATGTGAGGAGACGTTTTTTTTGTTTGACTTTAATTATATAATAAATTCATCTTTGTATGATTTTAATCTCACAAGAAATGTATAGTAAATGTATTTTCTACGACATATATCATAATAAATTGTTTTGTACAACTTTAATCACAAATGCACTTTTTCGTATAAAATGTCTTTGAGTTGTAATCATAGTTTCATAGTTTTATAGTTTTAGGATCTTTTGAGTTTTCTTTCCTGGGTTTTGGTATCTGAGACAAACTCACTTTGATGTTTAGGTTTAAAAATAGATTCATTCATTTTTAGCACATATATCAGTCTCGAGGCCCGCGGGCCAAATCCAGCCCAGCGACTCATCTCATGCGGCCCGACAGACGCTTGGCTCAAAATCCAAGCATTTTAAGAGTGAAAAGTAAAAGTGATGTCGAAGGAAAGACATTTGTTTCATGAATTCAAAGCCAGTCAACATTAGGCGCCAAAAATGAAAAGAAAACATCATCAGAATTCTACTTCCTGTTCATTCCTGACCAGTAATATCTCTTAAGTTTGGTCACATGACACGTCGAACCCTTCACACGCTCTCAATGAAACCGGTTATAAACCTTTTATTACAGACTTTCAAAGGTTTCATGTTATACTGGATCCTTCTTTACTTCATTACTTAAAATCCACTATTGATGAAAATGTTCTACAACAAAACTCCAGAAGCTTTTCTTTCTCCACCAACACGTGTTTGACTCTAACAAGCTCTTTGAATGGATCTTCTTCAGGTGCCACAATGTTCCTCCTCGATGACTCAATAAAGTTTTATCCATCCATCCATCCATCCATCCATCCATCCATCCATCCATCTTCTCGTCTCTAATATTTCAGGTTAAAATACTTGTGAATAATATTCAAAAATAAAGATGTATAAGTACACACACATGACTTCTCTACTCTATCCTCTCATCTTATCTCTAACTGTATCCTGCCTCACTCTTTTCTCCAGCCATCCGTCAACACCGAGTCTGGTTCTGCTCCAGGTTTCTTCTAAAAGCAGTTGTTCTTGGCCACTGTCACGCTGTGATTCACTCATTGTCGAGTTTTTCTTTTCTCCAAAATAGTCTTAAAGTGTCTTGAGATAACTTTGTTACGATGAGACACTTTAAATAAAGTTGAGTTGAATGTCGGAGATGACTATTATAAATATGGTACGATAGTGTGTTTGTGTGAAGAAAGTTGTGTGTTTTATCTGCTAGAATCTTGGTCTTGGACTTGAAAGTTTGCCTTTTAAGATACGATGGTGAAATACTGGACGAACACGTTCGTCTTCATTCGCTGCCGTAAGAACGGATCGATACGATCGATCGTCCATCAATGCAGTCGTTTGGAAAAAACAGAAAAACGGTTACGTTTTCAGAGTATTTTAGCAACAATGGAGGAGGGGGGGGGTTTTCCCATGATGCCACTGCCATTATTTGCTCGGTAAATCAGACGAAGTCTCCCGGGTCGGTCCAACAATACCTCGGAGGGACAAAGAGAATGTTCCCGAGGAAATTAAATACATGGTATTAACACCTAATTTTAGGTTTTTACTTTCTCCGTGATATTGAGGGATTATGTGAATAATCCTGGTGTGATTATGAAACCTATAATTTAACTTCCTGGATTAAACCTGAGATAAAAAGGAGTGAAATAAAGGTTCCATGATGACGGATCTTCTTTCTCACTTATGTCGTCTTTCACGACGAAACTAAAGAATCTCATGACACATGAGTCGACCTTTGTTCCCAGCAGTTCAATGATTTAAACATTTTATTAAAGTGTTTTCTAACAAAATATCAGGATTTAATCATGTTGAGTCATTAAGAATTGAACGGATAAATAATATATATAAGTGCGTCGACCTTTAACCCTTTACTGGATTCATCAGTGGGTTTTTAATTTCTTTTAATATCTTAATATGTTCTTGTACTACATTAAATTATCTTGTTTTATATTGTGCTGTTTTTAATTCACTGGATATTTTTAAATTGATTGTTATATTCAGAGCAACTTGAGACTGTCTTTTTCTGAAACAAAGTAATACAATTATTATTATTATTTTTATTATATAAAATCTATTCTATTCTTTGTCTCCATCAATAATAACTCAATTTAACTTAACTTACACAACAGTAATTACAATTTATCATCGTTTCATCAACAACTTGTTAAAATTAAACAACTAAATATTTATTTTATTGATTTATTGACAATGTTCTGTAGTAAAATGTGTGTTTTTATATATAAATAACGATTTTTTTTTTACACAATACAGGATGAAATGAACCAGTGGTTTTCCTTGACGTTTGTAAATGTCAGACATTTGGACAAAGATCACCTGAAGCGAGATAAACGTCTTACCTGTTGAGATTTAAACTTTGAAAAAAATGTCACAATGATTCCAAATCTTCGGAGTCAGTGACAGAGAACATGGCGGCGCTGTTGTCTAGCATGAGGTCCAGTCCATAAACCTGCAGGTGTCAAATAAACCAGAGAGAAATCGTGTCTGTAAATCCGAGGCTGAAGGTTCTGATTCTGAGCTCACCTGTCGCGAAGCAGGTGAGTCGGTGAAAGGGGGCGTGTCCAGGTGGACACCTGTCCGTCACGCTGGGTGGAGACGAGGAAATCTTTGCTGCGACGAAAATAAATGTGTTTTTAAAGTATATGTTTAACGTAACTTAACGTTTGTTCATTTTCTGGAAGATTTTGGTTGTTTTCTCGTAAATCTATATATAAAAGCGCTCGCGTTGCGCCGGAAAAGCCCGAAGTTCTACGGAGAATGACGAGTCCGCGGATGTGACGAGACATGATAGAAATAATTTTAGATGAATTTATTACTATAAATAATCACCATTTTTATATCGTTCAGAACAATTTGACCAGAAATCTTTCATTGTATCGATATGAAAATATTTTATTTACCGTTTCAGGTACATGTTCATGTCATTATTATAACAATGAAGTTTTATTTTTGTCCCTTTTAAATAATGAAACAAGAATAAAAAAAGAATTGTATTTATTTATTCAACTCAAACTTATACAGTCAAATGGAAAATGTTAACATATTAATTCTAATAATCTAATGATTTCATGTTTTTAAATGTATAAAACAGAAGCTTTAACTCGATCAATTATAACTTATATAAATTATATAAAATGATGGAAATACTTCCACCTTTTCCAATGTAATCTTTGTTATTCGAGTCGAATAAAACATTTTACTAAAATCCTGTTTCTTAATTAAATTGAAATGAGATTTTAATTTAAAATACATTTTGTTTAAACCTATTTTAAATATAAATGTTATTATTTATTTACTCAACAGACCAAATATAATTAGATGGAAACGTTTCAATACTAATTCAATTCACCTCATGATTTAATTTGCTTCAGTGTAAAAAACAGAAGTTTAATTTGATTAATTGTAACTTTTAAATAATATAAAAAGGTGGAAATACTTCCCAAAGATCTCAAGACGCTTCACGCAACACTGAGAAAAATACACCAAGTTAATTTAAAATGTCTACTTTTTCCTTTTAATTTAATCTAAAACTTGTTTGTTTTTTTTTAATTCAAAAGAAATGTATTTAGAGCTTATTTTGAGCTGATTTTATTTTAATCCTTATGTGTTAAATTCATTTCATCACATGAATATTCATTTTTTAAATAGAATAAAAACAGAATTTTAATTGTTCCTGTTTCTCTTTATTCTTTTTCCTCTTACTTCTTCTGACCTAAACTTTGTTCCGCTTCTACTTCAACAAATTTAATCTGATTTGAACCGTTCAAACTTTTATCAATTCAGCTCGTTCCAGTCTTTCAGGTTCAGATTCTTTCCTGTTCTACCTCTCTTTTATCTCTTCCCCTCCTTCTTTTATTCCTTTTTCTACCCTTTTTTCCCCATTCATTTCAATGGGGAAACTCTTCAACTCATGTTTCGACTCCTTCCACTTCAATATGTGATACTTTCCACTACTACTGCCTTATACTTATACTTATAGTTATACTTATATTTATACTAATAGTTTTACTTATACTTATACTTCTCTTGTACTTATATCCACTTTTTGACTCTTCCACTCTTCCACTCCTTCACTCTTCCACTCCTTCACTCTTTCACTACTCAATAGTTGAACTTATAGTTATACTAATAATTATACTCTCCTTCACTCCTCCAATACTCTACTCATTAAATCATCTACTCCTTCACTCCTCTACTACTCTACTCATTAAATCCTTTACTCCTTCACTCCTCTACTACTCTACTCATTAAATCCTGTACTCCTTCACTCCTCTACTACTCTACTCATTAAATCCTGTACTCCTTCACTCCTCTACTACTCTACTCATTAAATCCTGTACTCCTTCACTCCTCTACTACTCTACTCATTAAATCCTGTACTCCTTCACTCGTAGTAGAACTACACGTACGAGTACTACTACAAATACTAGAACTACTACGAGTACTACAAATACTAGTACTACTAAGAATACTGGTACTACTACACATACTAGTACTACTAGGAGTACTACAACTACTAGTACTACTAGGAGTACTACAATTAATAGTACTACTAGGAGTACCACAAATACCATTACTACTATGATGAATACTAGTACTACTATAAGTACTAGTACTACGATGTACTAGTACTACTACGAGTACTTATACACTTACTAGTACTACTACGAGTACTACACGTACTAGTACTACTATGAGTAGTACAAATACTAGTACTACTACGAGTACTACGAATACTAATACTACTTCGACGAGTACTAGTACTTCTATGAGTACTAGTACTACGAGTAATACAAGTACTAATAGTACTACGAGTACTACTACAAGTACTAGTACTACGAGTACTCATACGAGTACCTGTAGTACTAGTACTGAGAGTAATTCATAATAATAATAATCATTTTATTTAAAGTGTGTAATCATAACAAAGTTATCTGAAGACACTTTACAGTTGAAGTAATACTACAGTGGAGAAAGTAAAAACAGATCAATAATAAAGTACAGTGTGGCTGGAGCAGGAAAAAGTTCCTTTTAGAAGAACCTGGAGCAGAAGTAAACAGTTGATGAATCCAAACAAGAGCGTCCAGTGCTGTGTCTCAAATCGCATACTAGCGTACTAAAAGTTAGTATTTTTAGTGCGTTAGTGCGTCTCAATTCTTAGTATGCGAAATTTAGTGCACCATGCACACTAAATTGGGGTACTAACACGCCCACAAAACTGAGTATGGTTCGATGGACACTAAACACACTAAACAGCTCCATCTTAGTGACGTTTTAAACGGAAGTTACGTCATATATAAATGCATAAATATATATATATATATATATATATATATATTCATATACTTACAGGTGCATTTTCAGCAGCAGTAGGAGGATAAACACGTCTTCAGTGCTGATACCAGCTTAAATATCTCGCGATTATTTAGATTCTCATATTTTTTCTTCATTTCTTTTTCCAAAGTTGCAATACGTGCTGCCAGCAGGTGGCGATAGTGTTCCTACAGCTGGTTGAAACATCGTTAAATAGTAGTAGAAGAAGAAGCTGTCGTGTGATTTCCTGTTAGTGTGTAGCAGCAGAGTTTGATTTGAGACATACTATCGGTGGAGAATTTGCGTGCTAGTTAGTACGTACACTATCCTGATGCATACTTACTTCTAGTATACTAAGAGTAGTATGCGATTTGAGACACAGCACAGGTGAAAGCAATCGTGGATAAACGAACACATGACTTCCTCAACCAGACCCTGCGATGGATCACAGATTCACTGATGCACTGAGACAACAATGTTTTTAGAACCTATGAGGAACTCAAAGACAAAATCAAAAGAACAGGAACCATTGATTAATACTGTAAAGATACATCAACAAATAAATGTCATTTGTTTCATGGCTTGATGGTCTAGTGGTTTGAACCTCGCTCTTGATGACTGAGGTCTTGGGTTCAAAACCCAGAGGTGACATGAAATTTGAGTTTTTCTCTTTGTTTGGATTTATTTGGTGTGTAGTCTGTGGAAAAGTTCTCTTTTATCTCTTCCATTCTTTCTTTTATTCCTCTTTTTATACCCTTTTCCCCCCATTTAATTTCAATGGGGAAACTCTTCAACTCAACTTTCAACTCCTTCCACTGTAACCTACTACTTCCACTACTACTACTTTCACAACTTCTACTTTCACAACTACTACTTCCACTACTACTACTTTCACAACTACTACTTTCACAACTACTACTTCCACTACTACTACTTTCACAACTACTACTTCCACTACTACTACTTTCACAACTACTACTTTCACAACTACTACTTCCACTACTACTACTTTCACAACTACTACTTCCACTACTACTACTTTCACAACTTCTACTTTCACAACTACTACTTCCACTACTACTACTTTCACAACTACTACTTTCACAACTACTACTTCCACTACTACTACTTTCACAACTACTACTTCCACTACTACTACTTTCACAACTACTACTTTCACAACTACTACTTCCACTACTACTACTTTCACAACTACTACTTTCACAACTACTACTTTCACAACTACTACTTCCACAACTACTACTTTCACAACTACTACTTTCACAACTACTACTTTCACAACTACTACTTCCACTACTTCTACTTTCACAACTACTACTTTCACAACTACTACTTCCACTACTACTACTTTCACAACTACTACTTTCACAACTACTACTTCCACTACTACTACTTTCACAACTACTACTTCTACTACTACTTCCACTACTACTTCCACTACTACTACTTTCACAACTACTACTTCAAATACTACTTCCACTACTACTTCCACTACTACTACTTCAACTACTACTTCCACTACTAATTCCACTACTACTACTTCAACTACTACTTCAAATACTACTTCCACTACTACTGTCACAACTACTACTTCAAATACTACTTCCACTACTACTTCCACTACTACTACTTCAACTACTACTTCCACTACTACTTCCACTACTACTACTTCAACTACTACTTCCACTACTAATTCCACTACTAATTCCACTACTACCAATTGTGTGAATGCTACTCAGCATTCACACTGCATTTTCGTCCGGAGATGCACTTTTCTAGTTAATTATAAGTTTTGAAAAATACAACTAGTGCCGTTAAGGGGAACATTAGGGGTGCATTAGTCATACGAATAAAAAAAATAGTAAATAAATTAAACTATACATTTTGAACAATAGTAAACGGTAGAAAACAATTTTCTCAAGGGTTCAAAATGGTCGCCATGTTTGTTTGAAACTGAGATTTAATCATATTAAACAACACAAACGACTTTAACAAGCACTTGGAACAAAACTTGTGTTTAAAGGTAGATGTTTGTAGAAATTGTAATAATTAAAATACATTTATTATCAGCCGTAAAAGCAACATAAGACCGAACAAATATTCCCGTAATATAAAATATATTAAAATAAATATATATATAACTTCTCCAGAGTGAGGCGACTGGACGATTATCGACGGATGAGAATTTGAAACGCCGTCGTCAGCAGTTACCTCAACAGGACAACAGGTGGCGGAAGCGAGCGCTCGAGAACCTGCGAGAAAGAATGCAGTTTCCATCTTCACCGCAGAGTGACCGATCTTCAAAACACACCTGGATCCAGATGGTAATTCAGAGTTTCAGTTCCGTGTCCTGGAAACTAAATAAAAACACGTTTCTGACATAAAGATGCAGACGATCACGTGACCTCCTCCGCGGGGTCGACAGGTGCGCAGTTCACTTCCTGTCCGCCGACAGGTGCGCAGTTCACTTCCTGTCCGCCGACAGTTGTGCAGTTCACTTCCTGTCCGCCGACAGGTGCGCAGTTCACTTCCTGTCCGCCGACAGGTGCGCAGTTGACTTCCTGTCCGCCGACAGGTGCGCAGTTCACTTCCTGTCCGCCGACAGGTGCGCAGTTGACTTCCTGTCCGCCGACAGTTGTGCAGTTCACTTCCTGTCCACCGACAGGTGTGCAGTTCACTTCCTGTCCGCCGACAGGTGTGCAGTTCACTTCCTGTCCGCCGACAGGTGTGCAGTTCACTTCCTGTCCGCCGACAGGTGTGCAGTTCACTTCCTGTCCGCCGACAGGTGTGCAGTTCACTTCCTGTCCGCCGACAGGTGTGCAGTTCACTTCCTGTCCGCCGACAGGTGTGCAGTTCACTTCCTGTCCGCCGACAGGTGTGCATTTCACTTCCTGTCCGCCGACAGGTGTGCAGTTCACTTCCTGTCCGCCGACAGTTGTGCAGTTCACTTCCTGTCCGCCGACAGTTGTGCAGTTCACTTCCTGTCCGCCGACAGGTGCGCAGTTCACTTCCTGTCCGCCGACAGGTGCGCAGTTGACTTCCTGTCCGCCGACAGGTGCGCAGTTGACTTCCTGTCCGCCGACAGGTGCGCAGTTGACTTCCTGTCCGCCGACAGGTGCGCAGTTCACTTCCTGTCCGCCGACAGGTGCGCAGTTCACTTCCTGTCCGCCGACAGTTGCGCAGTTCACTTCCTGTCCGCCGACAGTTGTGCAGTTCACTTCCTGTCCGCCGACAGTTGCGCAGTTCACTTCCTGTCCGCCGACAGTTGCGCAGTTCACTTCCTGTCCGCCGACAGGTGCGCAGTTCACTTCCTGTCCGCCGACAGTTGCGCAGTTCACTTCCTGTCCGCCGACAGTTGCGCAGTTCACTTCCTGTCCGCCGACAGGTGCGCAGTTCACTTCCTGTCCGCCGACAGGTGCGCAGTTGACTTCCTGTCCGCCGACAGGTGCGCAGTTGACTTCCTGTCCGCCGACAGGTGCGCAGTTCACTTTCTGTCCGCCGACAGGTGCGCAGTTCACTTCCTGTCCGCCGACAGGTGCGCAGTTCACTTCCTGTCCGCCGACAGGTGCGCAGTTCACTTCCTGTCCGCCGACAGGTGCGCAGTTCACTTCCTGTCCGCCGACAGGTGCGCAGTTCACTTCCTGTCCGCCGACAGGTGCGCAGTTCACTTCCTGTCCGCCGACAGTTGCGCAGTTCACTTCCTGTCCGCCGACAGTTGCGCAGTTCACTTCCTGTCCGCCGACAGTTGTGCAGTTCACTTCCTGTCCGCCGACAGGTGCGCAGTTCACTTCCTGTCCGCCGACAGTTGCGCAGTTCACTTCCTGTCCGCCGACAGTTGTGCAGTTCACTTCCTGTCCGCCGACAGGTGCGCAGTTCACTTCCTGTCCGCCGACAGGTGTGCAGTTCACTTCCTGTCCGCCGACAGTTGTGCAGTTCACTTCCTGTCCGCCGACAGGTGCGCAGTTCACTTCCTGTCCGCCGACAGTTGCGCAGTTCACTTCCTGTCCGCCGACAGGTGCGCAGTTGACTTCCTGTCCGCCGACAGTTGTGCAGTTCACTTCCTGTCCACCGACAGGTGCGCAGTTCACTTCCTGTCCGCCGACAGGTGCGCAGTTGACTTCCTGTCCGCCGACAGGTGCGCAGTTGACTTCCTGTCCGCCGACAGGTGCGCAGTTGACTTCCTGTCCGCCGACAGGTGCGCAGTTGACTTCCTGTCCGCCGACAGGTGCGCAGTTGACTTCCTGTCCGCCGACAGGTGCGCACCTGTCAGTTGACTTCCTGTCCGCCGACAGGTGCGCAGTTCACTTTCTGTCCGCCGACAGGTGCGCAGTTCACTTCCTGTCCGCCGACAGGTGCGCAGTTCACTTCCTGTCCGCCGACAGGTGCGCAGTTCACTTCCTGTCCGCCGACAGGTGCGCAGTTCACTTCCTGTCCGCCGACAGGTGCGCAGTTCACTTCCTGTCCGCCGACAGTTGCGCAGTTCACTTCCTGTCCGCCGACAGTTGCGCAGTTCACTTCCTGTCCGCCGACAGTTGTGCAGTTCACTTCCTGTCCGCCGACAGGTGCGCAGTTCACTTCCTGTCCGCCGACAGTTGTGCAGTTCACTTCCTGTCCGCCGACAGGTGCGCAGTTCACTTCCTGTCCGCCGACAGGTGTGCAGTTCACTTCCTGTCCGCCGACAGTTGTGCAGTTCACTTCCTGTCCGCCGACAGGTGCGCAGTTCACTTCCTGTCCGGCGACAGTTGCGCAGTTCACTTCCTGTCCGCCGACAGGTGCGCAGTTCACTTCCTGTCCGCCGACAGGTGCGCAGTTCACTTCCTGTCCGCCGACAGGTGCGCAGTTCACTTCCTGTCCGCCGACAGGTGTGCAGTTCACTTCCTGTCCGCCGACAGGTGCGCAGTTCACTTCCTGTCCGCCGACAGTTGTGCAGTTCACTTCCTGTCCGCCGACAGTTGTGCAGTTCACTTCCTGTCCGCCGACAGTTGTGCAGTTCACTTCCTGTCCGCCGACAGTTGTGCAGTTCACTTCCTGTCCGCCGACAGGCGTGCAGTTCACTTCCTGTCCGCCGACAGGCGTGCAGTTCACTTCCTGTCCGCCGACAGTTGTGCAGTTCACTTCCTGTCCGCCGACAGTTGTGCAGTTCACTTCCTGTCCGCCGACAGTTGTGCAGTTCACTTCCTGTCCGCCGACAGGTGTGCAGTTCGCTTCCTGTCCGCCGACAGGTGTGTAGTTCACTTCCTGTCCGCCGACAGGTGTGCAGTTCACTTCCTGTCCGCCGACAGATCTTCTCAGATGCCTTGAAACGCACGAAGAAAACTGACATTTTCTCAATATTTAATTACAAAAGGTGTCAGTGATTGGCAGCATGTGGTTCGACGGTCGACTGGGACCTGATTGCACATTTTCAAACGATAAAAAAGGTAAACATTGAACGGGTAACTCTTGGTTTGTGGGCACGAACGTGTGAGGAGTCGCATCAGTAAACTATCTTCCAGTGGGTCGGCTGCTCGCACTCTTGCTCGGCGTCGCCGCAGAAGCGAGTGTACGTGGTCTTGGGGTGGAACCCTAAGATCTCCCTCTCCTCGTGGATGCGGAAGGAGAAGGTGGACACCGACGTGCCCACGAAGAATCTGCAACAAAGAGACGGATGCGGGTCAGTGAAGCCGTCATCACGGCTCACGTTGAAAACATCTTGAAGATAAAATGCTTTCTGTGGGATGGTCCAACAAACAACATTCCAGAAGTATTTCCAGTCTGGATTATAGTGATCAAGAAATAAAAAGAAGGTGAAGCAAAGGTGAAGAATGACATCATCATGAAGGATTTTAGCTTCTGATAGAAAGTCTTTCAATAGTCTTTATCTTTTTGATTTGTTCTTGTACAATCAAATATAATTTTGTTTTCTACACATCACACGTGAACAACTTTCAACTATAGTCAAACAATTTTCAACTGAAATCAAACAATTTTCAACTATAATCAAACAATTTTCAACTATAATCAAACAATTTTGAACTATAATCAAACAACATTCAACTGAAATCAACAATTTTAAACTGAAATCAACAATTTTCAACAATAATCAAACAATATTAAACTGAAATCAAACCATTTTCAACTGAAATCAACAATTTTCAACTATAATCAAACAACATTCAACTGAAATCAACAATTTTCAACTGAAATCAACAATTTTCAACAATAATCAAACAATATTAAACTGAAATCAAACCATTTTCAACTGAAATCAACAATTTTGAACTATAATCAAACAACATTCAACTGAAATCAACAATTTTCAACTGAAATCAACAATTTTCAACTGAAATCAAACCATTTTCAACCGTAATCAAACTATTTAAACTATTATCAAACCATTTTCAACTGAAATCAAACAATTTTCAACTATAATCAAACAATTTTCAACTGAAATCAAACAATTTTCAACTGTAATCAAACAATTTTCAACTATAATCAACAATTTTCAACTGTAATCAAACAATTTTCAACTATAATCAAACAATATTCAACTATAATCAAACAATTTTCAACTGTAATCAAACAATTTTCAACTGTAATCAAACAATTTTCAACTGTAATCAAACAATTTTCAACTATAATCAAACAATATTCAACTGTAATCAAACTATTTTCAACTGAAATCAAACAATTTTCAACTATAATCAAACAATTTTCAACTGAAATCAAACAATTTTCAACTATAATCAAACAATTTTCAACTATAATCAAACAACATTAGACTGAAATCAACAATTTTCAACTGAAATCAACAATTTTCAACTGAAATCAAACCATTTTCAACTATAATCAAACAATTTTCAACTATAATCAAACAACATTCAACTGAAATCAACAATTTTCAACTTAAATCAAACCATTTTCAACTATAATCAAACAATTTTCAACTATAATCAAACAATATTCAACTATAATCAAACAATATTCAACTATAATCAAACAATTTTCAACTATAATCAAACAATTTTCAACTATAATCAAACAATATTCAACTATAATCAAACAATTTTCAACTATAATCAAACAATTTTCAACTATAATCAAACAATATTCAACTATAATCAAACAATATTCAACTATAATCAAACAATTTACAACTATAATCAAACAATTTTCAACTATAATCCAACAATATTCAACTATAATCAAACAATTTTCAACTATAATCAAACAATTTTCAACTATAATCAAACAATATTCAACTATAATCAAACAATTTTCAACTATAATCAAACAATTTTCAACTATAATCAAACAATTTTCAACTATAATAAAACAATTTTCAACTGAAATCAAACAATTTTCAACTATAATCAAACAATTTTCAACTATAATCCAATTTTCAACTGTAATCAAACAATTTTCAACTATAATCAAACAATTTTCAACTATAATCAAACAATTTTCAACTATAATCAAACAATTTAAACTATAATCAAACAATTTACAACTATAATCAAACAATTTTCAACTATAATCAAACAATTTAAACAATAATCAAACAATTTTCAACTATAATCAAACAATTTTCAACTGTAATCAAACAATTTTCAACTATAATCAAACAATATATAATCAAACAATTTTCAACTATAATCAAACAATTTAAACTATAATCAAACAATTTACAACTATAATCAAACAATTTTCAACTATAATCAAACAATTTTCAACTATAATCAAACAATTTTCAACTATAATCAAACAACATTAGACTGAAATCAACAATTTTCAACTGAAATCAACAATTTTCAACTGAAATCAAACCATTTTCAACTATAATCAAACTATTTAAAACTATTATTAAACAATTTTCAACTGAAATCAACTATTTTCCACTGAAATCAAACAATTTTCAACTATAATCAAACAATATTCAACTATAATCAAACGATTTTCAACTATAATCAAACAATATTCAACTATAATCAAACGATTTTCAACTATAATCAAACAATATTCAACTATAATCAAACGATTTTCAACTATAATCAAACAATATTCAACTATAATCAAACGATTTTCAACTATAATCAAACAATATGCAACTGAAATCAAACAATTTTCAACTATAATCAAACAATATTCAACTGAAATCAACTATTTTCCACTGAAACAAAAAAAATTCAACTGAAACTGAACACTTTTCAACTAAAATCAAAAAATGTTCAACTTAAATCCAAGAACAATAACATATTAAACCCCATCAATCGACTCTTTGTGACTTCAGTAAAAAGCACGTACAAAGGTTGATTATTTTGCCAAGTCATTCACAAACCAGTTCCACCAAACTGCTCAACACACCTTCTCTCTCTGCCCTCGAGCATTGATGCCACAAACATTCGTTCACCTTTGACTTTATCCTCTTCTTTGATAGGGTTTTTACAAAGGTTTGTTTTTGAAGAACCATGACTCATAAATTCACTTAAAGTGTCAATTAATGTCTCAAATGATGAGAACGTTTTATTTTTCTTATCAATCTTAAAATGGTCTAAAGCTTGTGGATTCAGTGCAAAATGAATGACTTTAATAATTGTCACTTAAACTTGAAACCATATGAATGACATGAAATACAATCAATCGGAAAAGTGAAGTGTTGAAAGTATTTTATTAGTATTCAAAGTAAACATGTGTGGAAACAGTTGAAATGATGGCGTGAAGGAGAAATGATGTGAAAATGTTGAAATAAACTGAAAGAGGTTGAGAAGAAAAAGAAGAAAAGGAAGAAGAATAAAAAGTAGTAGTCATTAGTAGAACTAGTAGAAGAGTAAGTAGTATATTAAGCAGTAGTTATTAGTAGAAATAGTAGTAGAAGTAGCAGAATTAGTAGAAGAAGCAAAAGAAGTAGTAGTGGGAGTCGAACCAGTAGTAGAAGTAGAAGAAGTAGAAGTAGAAGTAGTCGTAGAAGTATAAACAGTAGTAGTAGAAGTAGAATAAGTAGTAGAAGTAGTAGTAAAAGTATAACTAGAAGTAGAATAAGTATTACAAGTAGTAGAAGTAGTCGTAGAAGTAGAAATAGTAGTATTAGAAGTAGAAGAAGTAGTAGAAGAAGTAGAATAATTGGTAGTAGAAGTAGAAATAGTAGTAGTAGAAGAAGTAGTAGAAGAAGTAGAATAATTGGTAGTAGAAGCAGAAATAGTAGTAGTAGAAGAAGTAGTAGAAGAAGTAGAATAATTGGTAGTAGAAGTAGAAATAGTAGTAGTAGAAGAAGTAGTAGAAGAAGTAGAATAATTGGTAATAGAAGTAGAAATAGTAGTAGTAGAAGAAGTAGTATAAGAAGTAGAATAATTGGTAGTAGAAGTAGAAATAGTAGTAGTAGAAGAAGTAGTAGAAGAAGTAGAATAATTGGTAATAGAAGTAGAAATAGTAGTAGTAGAAGAAGTAGTATAAGAAGTAGAATAATTGGTAGTAGAAGTAGAAATAGTAGTAGTAGAAGAAGTAGTAGAAGAAGTAGAATAATTGGTAGTAGAAGCAGAAAAAGTCGTAGAAGTAGAAATAGTAGTAGTAGTAGAAGTAGAATAACTAGTAGAAGTAGTAGTAAAAGTAGTACTAGAAGTAGAACAAGTATTAAAAGTAGTAGAAGTAGTCATAGAAGTAGAAATAGTAGAAGTAGAAGAAGCAGAATAACTAATAGTAGGAGTAGAAATATTTGTAGAATTAAAAATAGTATAAGTAGTATAAGTAGTAGTAAAAGTAGAAGTAGTACTAGAAGTACAGTAAGTAGTAAATGTATTAGTATAAGTAGTATAAGTAGTATAAGTAGTAATAGAAGTAGAAGAAGTAGTATAAGTACAGTAGAAGTAGAGATGATGAAGTACAAAGTTTAGGTCAGAAGAGAAATAATGAATCATTACCTCCAACATTCACACAATAATAAAGAATGACGGAAACAAAACTCATAACAAACATTATCTCTATGATCTTCCTTCTCTGTGACGTCTTCACATCTGACACCATCTGCATATTTTTACTATATCTCATTTCTTTCAAGTCAAGTAACTAACTCACCAAATATTTGAGTGCATTTTATACTCAGAACATGGTGTACCAAGTAATTTCCTCTTGAACGTGAGAGTTTCAACCGACACCTCGACTTCATCTTCTGTCTCCGGCATCAGGTGCCGGTTATTCTCCGTAAAAAGATTAAATTTCAATGTATCAGTTCAATATATTCAGCGTGAGAAGAAAAATATTTTGAACGAGTGGTTTGTAATAATATTGGGCAACAATAGAGGAAAATCAAGGTGTTATTTCAGTTAATGTTGTCATGGAAACTGAACCTTCCACCGATTGTTTATATTAAACACTTCTGGATGAAAAAGCCAGCATTGCCCGGATATAGAAAATACATTTGACACCATAACAAGCTGAAGAGAAGAACAGATGCATCATGAAGCTCTACACGTTTAAAACATGAATTAATCATTGATTCATGTTTAAATATGGTTTAAACTTCATTAAAACTGGACATATTTGACCATTTGCCAAGGTCAGTGTGTTGATACGAGTGCTAGCATTAGCATTTATTGTCTTCCTTCTCATGTACATAAATTGTGTATTTTATGCTAGCATTAGCATTTATTGTCTTCCTTCTGATGTCTATAAATTGTGTTTGTTATGCTAGAATTAGCATTTATTGTCTTCCTTCTGATGTCTATAAATTGTGTATGTTGTGCTAGCATTAGCATTTATTGTCTTCCTTCTGATGTCTATAAATTGTGTATGTTGTGCTAGCATTAGCATTTATTGTCTTCCTTCTGATGTCTATAAATTGTGTATGTTGTGCTAGAATTAGCATTTATTGTCTTCCTTCTGATGTCTATAAATTGTCTATGTTGTGCTAGAATTAGCATTTATTGTCTTCCTTCTCATGTACATAAATTGTGTATGTTATGCTAGCATTAGCATTCATTGTCTTCCTTCTGATGTCTATAAATTGTGTATGTTGTGCTAGAATTAGCATTTATTGTCTTCCTTCTGATGTCTATAAATTGTCTATGTTGTGCTAGAATTAGCATTTATTGTCTTCCTTCTCATGTACATAAATTGTGTATGTTATGCTAGCATTAGCATTCATTGTCTTCCTTCTGATGTCTATAAATTGTGTATGTTGTGCTAGCATAAGCATTTATTGTCTTCCTTCTGATGTCTATAAATTGTGTATGTTGTGCTAGAATAAGCATTTGTTGTCTTCCTTCTGATGTCTATAAATTGTGTATGTTGTGCTAGCATTAGCATTTATTGTCTTCCTTCTGATGTCTATAAATTGTGTATGTTGTGCTAGCATAAGCATTTATTGTCTTCCTTCTGATGTCAATAAATTGTGTATGTTGTGCTAGAATTAGCATTTATTGTCTTCCTTCTGATGTCTTTAAATTGTCTATGTTGTGCTAGCATTAGCATTTATTGTCTTCCTTCTGATGTCTATAAATTGTGTATGTTGTGCTAGCATTAGCATTCATTGTCTTCCTTCTGATGTCTATAAATTGTGTATGTTATGCTAGAATTAGCATTTATTGTCTTCCTTCTGATGTCTATAAATTGTGTATGTTGTGCTAGCATTAGCATTCATTGTCTTCCTTCTGATGTCTATAAATTGTGTATGTTATGCTAGAATTAGCATTTATTGTCTTCCTTCTGATGTCTATAAATTGTGTATGTTGTGCTAGAATTAGCATTTATTGTCTTCCTTCTGATGTCTATAAATTGTGTATGTTGTGCTAGCATTAGCATTTATTGTCTTCCTTCTGATGTCTATAAATTGTGTATGTTGTGCTAGAATTAGCATTTATTGTCTTCCTTCTGATGTCTATAAATTGTGTATGTTGTGCTAGCATTAGCATTTATTGTCTTCGTTCTTATGTCTATAAATTGTGTATGTTGTGCTAGCATTAGCATTTATTGTCTTCCTTCTGATGTCTATAAATTGTGTATGTTGTGCTAGCATTTACTGTCTTCCTTCTGATGTCTATAAATTGTGTATGTTGTGCTAGCATTAGCATTTATTGTCTTCCTTCTGATGTCTATAAATTGTGTATGTTGTGCTAGCATTAGCATTTATTGTCTTCGTTCTGATGTCTATAAATTGTGTATGTTGTGCTAGCATTAGCATTCATTGTCTTCGTTCTGATGTCTATAAATTGTGTATTTTATGCTAGCATTAGCATTCACTGTCTTTGTTCTGATGTCTATAAATTGTGTTTGTTATGCTAGCATTAGCATTCATTGGCTTCGTTCTGAGGTCTATAAATTGTGTATGTTGTGCTAGCATTAGCATTTATTGTCTTCGTTCTGATGTCTATAAATTGTGTATGTTGTGCTAGCATTAGCATTCATTGTCTTCGTTCTGATGTCTATAAATTGTGTATTTTATGCTAGCATTAGCATTCACTGTCTTTGTTCTGATGTCTATAAATTGTGTTTGTTATGCTAGCATTAGCATTCATTGGCTTCGTTCTGAGGTCTATAAATTGTGTTTGTTATGCTAGCATTAGCATTCACTGTCTTTGTTCTGATGTCTATAAATTGTGTTTGTTATGCTAGCATTAGCATTCATTGGCTTCGTTCTGAGGTCTATAAATTGTGTTTGTTATGCTAGCATTAGCATTCACTGTCTTCGTTCTGATGTCTATAAATTGTGTACGTCGTGCTAGCATTAGCATTCACTGTCTTCGTTCTGATGTCTATAAATTGTGTATGTTGTGCTAGCATTAGCATTCACTGTCTTCGTTCTGATGTCTATAAATTGTGTACGTCGTGCTAGCATTAGCATTCACTGTCTTCGTTCTGATGTCTATAAATTGTGTACGTCGTGCTAGCATTAGCATTCACTGTCTTCGTTCTGATGTCTATAAATTGTGTACGTCGTGCTAGCATTAGCATTCACTGTCTTCGTTCTGAGGTCTATAAATTGTGTACGTCGTGCTAGCATTAGCATTCACTGTCTTCGTTCTGAGGTCTATAAATTGTGTACGTCGTGCTAGCATTAGCATTCACTGTCTTCGTTCTGATGTCTATAAATTGTGTACGTCGTGCTAGCAAGAGCATTTATTGTCTTCCTTCTGATGTCCATGAATGTCCATTTGTTTACCTGGCGTGAGCACAGATCCACTGGTCAATGATAGCCACGCCTCCGTCTCTCAGGAGCTCCAGATCTTCGGTTGACGGTTGAAACCTCAGCATCTCCGGCAACAGCTTCGTCAGCTCCTTGGTTTCTATCAACACAAAGACAAGGAGGAAGGAGTCTGAGCAGATGTTCTTCTTCTCGACATGGAACGAGTCTGAGCAGATGTTCTTCTTCTCGACATGGAACGAGTCTGAGCAGATGTTCTTCTTCTCGTCGTCATCTTCGTACCTTCTTCGTCCGCATCAGTCGCCACAAACACTTTCTCAAGTTTCTGCTTCTTCATCATGCTTCGTATCCTCTTGGCCGCCGCCTTGAGGCTGGGCACGTCCTCCCTGTGGCCCCAGATGAAGTCTTTCCTGCGCAGGTGGACCCCCAGAAATGGACCCCCGACTGCAGAGCCAAGTTTGGCCTACAGAGGGAGACAAATACACTAAAACTACAAACTTGAATTCAACAAAATGTAGAGAAATATACCCCATAAAGAAATAAACAATTTTTAAATATATTTAAACACTGTGTTCTTGTGTAGTCACTACCTTAATTGTATCACACTTATGCCAAAACTTCTATTAAAAACATAAAAAGGTGTTTTTTTAAGCATGTCAATAAGATATTCATATAATACGATGATTGAAATTCTTATTGTTTATCAAGTATATTCAAGAACTACTAACAAGATAATTATAAATAATGTCTACCATGTAAAAAAAGCTCAGAAAATAGTATTCCTTTCTGAATTGATAGTAAATAATTAATTATTTAAAAAGAAATCTGGATATCAACAGTGAGGACTACGAAACAAAACATTATGTTTATAGCACATTTATAAACACTGTTGCCATAGTGACCATCAGAAAAGATGGACATAATCGGGTAAAATTATTTATATTTAATTAAATCATGTTTTTATTTTAATCTAAATTTTAAAAATTTGAACAACTTTTAATGTCAGAATGTAGATGTATAAATGCATTTGATTACAATTTTGCTTGAAAATCATTTTTAAACTTCTTGAGTACACTTTTACATCAGCTATACACATTTATTACAAGATTAAAGTCGCGTATATATACTGTATATATGTTAATTATGAGGTTAAAGTCGTATACATTACATTTGTTTCAAAATTGAACGTATATTACGTGATTCAAGTTGTATACACACATGATTATTTATAGGTTTTTCATTAAAATCACAGTTATGACATGATTAAATGTGTAGATTACATGATAAATATTACATTTATTACAAGAAAAAGTCATATAAAGGTTTATTTTAAGATTCAAGTTGTATATACACATGCTTATTTATAGATTTTTCATTAAAATCACAGTTATGATTAAATGTGTAGATTGATGATTGATATTACATTTATTATTTATTTAAATACACGTTTATTATGAGGTTAAAGTCGTATATATTACATTTGTTTCAAGATTAAATATGTATAACGTGATTCAAGTCTTATACACACACATGTTTATTTATATGCTTTTCATTAATATCAGTTATTACATGATGAATATTACATTTATTACAAGATTAAATCATATATACGTTTATTTCAAGAGTTAAGTTGTATATACACATAATTATTTATATGTTTTTCATTAACATCAGTTATTACATGATGAATATTACATTTATTACAAGAACAAAGTCATATATATGTTTATTTCAAGAGTTAACTTGTATATACACATAATTATTTATAGGTTTTTCATTAATATCAGTTATTACATGATGAATATTACATTTATTACAAGAACAAAGTCATATATATGTTTATTTCAAGAGTTAACTTGTATATACACATAATTATTTATAGGTTTTTCATTATTACATGATTAAATGTGTAGATTACATAATAAATATAACATTTATTATACGATTAAACACTGAATAACGTGATCTATAGGACTTTAATCAGGTAAAGTTTTAAAAGAAAATCTATGAATGGCCCTGATACTCAAAAGAAATCTCACCTTCATTCGAGTCCAGTCCTCGTTGTAGAAGGTTTTGTCTCCCTCGTCTGTTGAATTCAGATACTTCGCTCTGAAGTCGTCGCCAATGAGCCGCAGATGTTTGGCAAAAACCATGCTGCGCCTCGTCTACGTTGGAAACAGACGTCAACGTGAACCAGGAGACGAATCAAAAAGACTTTTACACATTCACGACTGAACTCACGTCCCAGTAATCTTTCCCGGCGTAGTGGTCGTGGAGGAGAGTCTCGGCTCGATCCAGCATCACCGACCTGCAACATCAGAGGTTCCACGCGAGAGGAAACCAGAGGGTCAAACACAGCAGCTTTTAATCATTTCCATACTTACGTCGCTGTGATGTTCTTCTGGAGAGTGTCGACCATGATGGAGGCGTGACCTTGAGCCGACAGACAGGTCACGTTTCGAGCTCTCGTTTCCTCAAAGCCCCAGAACCAGCCTCTGAGAAGAAACCAGAGTTCTTCACGGACATGACCTCGATAAATCTAATAATCTTATTTTTTCTAAATATCTTCGCAAAATCCATGATAAAGCGACGTGACAATAAACTCTTCCGTCGGCCAATTAATCGTTGAACACTGCCATCTACTGGCCGTCAGAAGAAATGTCTATTCATTTTATTTTTTTTACGAAATCCTAAATCTATAAAAAAAAAAAATCTGTGCACAAAAAATTAAGTTAATTGTTAGAACTGTTTAATACCAATTTTACCTCAAATTTCTTTTGGGGGGAACTGTGTATATATATTGCTTTAAAACACCTTTAAGAATTAAATTATTATATATACGTAATTATTGTTTCAGGTGCAAAAAATAATGTTTAGAAAGTGGCAAAAGCTAAAAAAAAATGTTGTTCTTGACTTAATAGAAAACTGAAAAACCTAAAAGAGTTCAAATTGAAAAAGGAATTTTAACACAATTTGATGAATTTACGTCAGTGACAACCATCCTTTTCTGGACGCTTGATGTGTCTGAAAAATGTTAATTTAGCAAATCATTATTTGAAGTTTGAAATGTTTTTTAAGGCCAAGGAACAAGTCAGTTTATTGTCAATTCTTAAAGCGTATAGAGATTGTTCTAAAACAGTGCTACGAAAACAAGTATAACGACAGGGAGAGGAAACCAAACTAAAGTAAACAGTTATTCTAAATGTAAAGATAAGAAGTAAGAATGTTGTGCAATATCAAATCTAAAACAAGTTTAAATATTAAAGTACATAGTAAAAAGAAAATAGTTTTCCCCTCTGGGCTCTTGTAATGATAAACAAATAAATAATAATAATAAATTCACTTGTGATCCTACTTTACCTGTAGTAACCCTGTTTGTCTTTGGTGTACATTTTCTTTTCCACGCAGGGACGCTCGTCCACCTTCTCCTCCCATTTCCCATCCGTCCATCCTTCCGCATAGTTCTGCAGAACCAGGACCTGGTCTATGAACGGACCACCGTTCTCTAACAACAGAGAGAGCAGAAATAAATATAACAATTTCTTTCTAATTCAATTAAAATCTGTATCTCACCAGCAACAAACTCCTCGTACTCGACGACAGGAACGTTGGCCTGGAGACTCGTCAGGCTGAAGAACTCTCCCCAGGGAATGCGGATCTGATGGACGTTTGGACTTTGCCAGTGATAGAGACGACCCCAGGGGGGTAACACCAGCACCCAGTCGTCGCCCTCTTTCCTCAGGGACTTGACCAGAGATGCCATTCGGATGTAGACGTCCCTCCGCAGATTGAAACCCTCCGGAGGGTTCACGTCGTACAAGAGATATCTAGAATATTCAAAATGTTCAATATTAAATACTACAGGGTTTAATCTTAACTTAAATTCAAGACTTTTTTATATTTTGCAAATAGAATTAAGACCAACTAAGACATAAACTAAATAGGTTTATGTACAATTTACCTGAATTTTTATTGAAACATAAAATAAACATTACTTTTTAGTCCATTTAAATATTTTCCTTAAATCCCATCGAGCTGATTTGCAAATTGTATGTGATTTTATTTATTTTTAAAGCATGTTACCAAATATTTCATGATTTAAAACTAACGTCAAATCTTTCTTATCACGTGTTTACATTTTTTTTTTTAATTAAATTTGATTTGAGACATTTTGTTGCCAGTTAGGGCCTTCTTTTCTTTTAGATTTTAGATGTTTTAGATTCATAAATGTAATGCTCTGCAGGAAAACCTGTATGATAAACAGGCTAAAGTGTTTTTATTATAACGTATTAATTATTCGTTATAATTATTGTCATTATAAATTTGTCAAATTATTCAAGCAAAGTGAAATGTTGAAAAAAAAAATAGTTTGTGTTTGATTTATCAATATGAAGGGAGTAAAAAATTAAATAAAGTTAGAAAATGTAATTTAGAGCAAAATAAGATAATATAAGCGTTTAAAATAATAAAACAATAACATTGTGTGAGTTACTATAAATAAAAAATAACGTCTCACAAATACGTTTGATATAAATGTGAATAAAATGATACAAGTTACACATTATTGATATTATTATAATAACAATAACACAGACGCAAACCCGGAGTTCAAAGGTCAAAGTATTCTCCTTGTTAAACGTAAATATTTCTCTAATACGTGACGTATGTGAAGCTAACCGGGGTTAGCTGGCTAGTTAGCATCGTTAGCATCGTTAGCTCGTCACTCACCGCAGGTCTCTGGCGGCGGACGCGGACACTGAGGCCAAACGACTGGCACTGAAAACACTTTCACTTTCCACGGATGCAAAAGCTGCGAATGCGAACCACAGCGAGAGGAAAGTGACGCGAACTCGAGCGCAAAGCATCAGTGGAAGCGACGCGACCCTCCGCGCCATGTTTCCTCCGAGACACGCACTTCCGGCAGGAATGTGTGGCCTGGTTGCTAGGCAACGCAGGAGACATTTAAATAGATGATTTTTTTTACTTGTTTGATTTGTTTTAAACAAAGAGTTTGATATTCGTATTCAAATAATTCAAAAATATATTTTCTCGGTATTTTTTAATTCATACTCTTTAAAATTCATAATCTTATCATAAATCATGAAATATCTAAATCTTCTAATTTGAGTTTCCTTCGTTAAGACGGTTGTTCCTTAAAATGTGTTTCAGGTTCAATTTTAAATCAGATTTCAAGAGGATATTTAATTTTAATAATTAAATTGTATAGTTTTCCATGTGTTACACAGATGTATAAAGACATGTTTGCCTATTTTCAAGTGGTTTGAAAACGACTCTTGTTCCTTGAAGGCATCATGTAGAAGGTTTTTGTAGTTTTAACATCAAAACAAAAGATACGATCATCTTTTCTAGCTCTGTGATGTTTTTTAATGATTCTATTCTTATTCTTTCAGATGTCAAGATGTGCTCAAAATTAATTTGCTCCAGTGATTTCTAAAGTATAAAGGTCTGGATAAATTAAACTTTATTGTCTGCAGATGATATATTTACGTTCACTTTGATATTTGCAGCTTTTCAAAAATTTTAAAGCACTAGATATATTTTATTGTATTATATGATTTTATTGTACTTTGAGATTTGACTGTGAAGCGACCTTAGGTCTGTTGAAAGACACTTTTAAATAAAATGTATTTTTTTTTATTTTTATTTTTTTATAAATACTAAACAAGTATGTTCAAATGCAACAAAAGTAAAATGAATAAATAAAAAATACTTAATAATAATGATGATAATAATAATAATAATAATAATTGTAAATTTTCCCCTTGTGGGACAATGGAAGGAAATCTATCTAAATCTATCTAATAAATGAAAAATGTACGAAACATTTAAACCAAATGGATCAATACATTTAATCAATAGTGTTCATCAGTGTCGTCTTTCTTCAGAGACAACAGCGTCTCTTCTGTGATTCTTGATGTCACAGATCTGCTGGAAAGAGATCAAAAATAAAAGACAAAAGGCTCAGAAATATCACCTGTGAACACATGTTACCTACAGTGGTCGCAGTTCCTTGCACAGCTGTACAGAGTAAATATATATATAAACATGTTTAAATATATATGTATGTATGTATATATGTTGTGGTTTGGAGGAAGTGGCGTTTATTAGCGTGTGTGACGTCACCTCTGCAGGATCGCGATTACTGTTGACAAACGTCACGTAGACGCTCAATAAACTAAAGCTAAATAAAAAGAAAACATATGTCCATAAACGCAATCTCAATGAAAGGTTCTATTTTCATAGGAAAGCGCACCGGATTATAAAGAGGATCAAGTGAAATAACACAGACTTTATTTTACTCATTCATAAAACAATGTCAACATTATGGAGTTGAAACACCTACAAATATACAATATAGTCACTTTTACAGGACCTTTTAAGCATGTATTAATCCGCGAGAGCCTCTTGACTTCCACGATGCATGAACAATCCAAGCTTCAAAAAATTAAAATTAAGCATTTTTACCGATTTATATTCACTCTGTACCTCCTCAAAGTGGTTTGAGGTCGTTAAGCACAATCGGGGTTAGAATCGCACTGTTGACATTAAACATTTCAAGTGCACTTCATAGTTGTAGAATTACGGTAGCTAAAGGACAACAGCGTCACGTCACGTCACGTAACCATGGCAACGCAGAGGTGGGCGACGCGTCAAATGTAACCCGGGTCGTTTGAATCCGACGTCGGGGAGTGCTCTGTTTATTACTGGGTGACCCGTGTAGGCGAATACCGACGTTTTTGTCCCCCCTGTAACGTTACCTTAGTGACGCCAGGGGGACATTGCATGGCGTAGGACGGTGTGACGCCTTGGGTGTGAGGACGTGTTGGAATGTAGGATTTCTAAATGTTCGCTCCATTACTAATAAATCCTTTATTCTTAATGATCTTTAATTTGGATGTATTATGTCTTTCTGAGACTTGGCAGAGAGAGAAAGAGTTTATTCATCTGAACGAACTCTGGGGAGCGCTGTCCTGGGAAAGTGATTCAGACACAGGAATGAACTTCTTTTGAGTCTCAGATGATGGTTGGTTCTACAAGACCTTTCTATTGTGTGTCAATCTACCGCCCGCCTGGTCCTTCAGTGTTCTTGAAAGACTTCAGTGACTTCTTATCTTCCATTATTCAAATGGAATCTGTCCTTATTCTTGGAGACTTTAATCTTCATGTTGATGACGTCACATCTTGCTCTGCTAAAGAACTTTTAACTTTAACAGAAGCCTTTAATTTTGAGCAACATGTTTCTGAACCCACTCGTCAAAAAGGCCACATTTTAGACTTTTTACTCTTGGCCTGGACATTTCTAATGTATCTGTACATGATCTCCATCCGAGTGATCATTCTCTTGTCTTGTTTAACCTGGATTTCATCCCTGAACCTAAGCCTTTGAAAGTTAGGTCTCAGAGGCGTGTCATCTCAGCCGATACTGCAGACAGTTTTTCTGCTATGTTTGACCCTCTTTCCTTTGATGACTGCCCAGACGTGGACAGTTTGATTCACTGATCATTGTGTTGAAATACTGGATCAAGTGGTACCTGTTAAATCGAACTTGAAAATTCAGAAAAAACGGTGCCCTTGGACAAATGAAGATCTCCTGAGTCTGAAGAGACTTTGTCGAAAGACTGAGCTTCTCTGGAAGTCCACTAAACTTGAGGTGCACAGACTTCACCTCAGGGATCTGATGACTTCTTACAATGTGATGGTAGAAACTGCTAGATCTGATTACATCAGCAAACTGGTAGCAGCAAATAGGAAAAACTCCAAAGTTTTGTTTGACGCGATTAATTCTCTTGTGTCTCCTGCTCCTCAAATCACGCCTGTCTTCTGTGAAGCTGACAGCAATGCATTGTTGAGATTTTTCATTGACAAAATTATATTGATCAAAGAGAAAATCTCTCCCCCTTTATTTGGAACCCCTACTGTCTCTGAGCCCCTCTCCTCCTCTTGGTCCTCCTGGAGATCGGGGTCCCAACAGCAACTAAAACAAAAAAGACAAAAGGACTCACGTGAGTAAATAAAAGTGCTGACAACGTCAGGAGTCTCCAAAGGATTATCAAAGTTCTGATTCAAAGGCGAGGAGCGAGATCGAAGGGATAGCCAACCTGGTCTGGAAACGCAATACTCTGGCGAGTTCTTCCGGGTAGAGATGCTCCTTATCAATAAGAAGAACCCGCCACTCGATCATCACCAGCCGCGCACCTGCCAGCGTCTGTCAAAGGAAAACACAGGACACAATACAAACGGAAAACCACCTTCAAAATAAAACGGGAAGAACATAAACATGACACCATCGGTCTAATTCTGGAGGCGCTGGTCGGTGTCACGGGTGGTCGAGACCTCGCAGGCCGACTGTCCAACCTTTTGCTTCCCGTCCTGATGGCTGGAGTGAAGGGCAGTGATGCTGAAGTTCGCCACAAAAGCACTTTCAGTCTCGGGTGTTTGGCTGAAGCAGCAGGTCCCATGTTGACCTTCTATCCTTTAAAAGAAGTGTCAGATGAACTCCAGAACCTCCTGAGAACAAGTGCTTGTTCCTAAACTGATGAGCTCCAGAGAGTACCCCATGATGCTGTCAGTGTTCTCCAGCATGCTGGCCAGAGAGGCAGACCTGCAGGTGATTGACAACGTGTGACGCTGCTCTCTGCAGAATCATCATCAGCCGTGTGGAAGTGGTCCCTCTGGAGCAGGTGTGTGGAACCCAAGCTGTTTCTGCTCTCAAGTCAACTTATACATGTGTTCACTCGCAGGTTGTTCCAGCTGTTGTCACACGTCTTCCTCTTCAAAAAGAGGTGAAGGAGAACAAGACTGTGTTCCGCTGCCTGACGATGACACACACACACACACACACACCCACACACACACTGCCAGGTGTGTGATCGTTTGTAATTATTTGTTAAATCAATTTCTTTTTTTGATCCTTTCCTTAATGTTCAACAACAGTTTAGAACCTTCTTATGCTCCACACAACCTTTATTGTTTTTGCTGTACTTGATTCCCCTCGGTAAAATCATTCAGAGATTTCCAGATGTTTATCATCAAATTTTTGCTGATGACATCCAGCTCTACTGCTCTGTTGATCCAACTGAGCCCCAGAGGCTGAACTTAGTCAATTGTTTGCTAGAAATCAAACAATGAGTGAAAACACTTTGCTGCTAAATGTGGACAAAACTGAAACTCTGGTGATTGTTGATGATAAGGTTCCAGGGTTGAGTCAGTACTTGGGTCATTTTGCAAACTGAGCCTGAGAAACCTGGGTGTTGTATTTGATAAAGACATGTCTCTTGTTAAACACTGAACAAAACTGGCCAGAAACTGTTTCCTTCAACTGAGAAAAATCTCTAAACTTGTTGTCACAACATGATCTGGATCTTATAATCCATGCGTTTGTCATTTAGACTATTGTAACAGTTTGTTTTTTAATGTCTTAATGTTACGGCCCCATGCAGGGTTATGTTTTGTGTTTCAGGATTGGCTGTTGGGAGACGAGGCTGATTGGTGATTGATGGCAGCTGCCATGATTCACTCCTTCTTCATAAAGCTGGGCCAGTCTGTGTCCCTGCGGGCCTCGGATAGCATGTAGTGTTCTCGGGTCACACATGTTGATCATTCCTGCTTGTGGTAGTTTTGGTTCATTTTTGTTCATTAAATGTACTTTGGTTCTCCAAGCTGTGTGTGGCTGCTGCCTTTGTTGTGGTCCGAGAGCCGACCATAACAAATTGGGGGCTCGTCCAAACTAGGAGTAAAGAGTGTGGTAGACCCGAACGGGTCCACGAAAGGTGAGTGTTGACCAATAAATGCGCACATTTTGGCCTCTATTGAGGTCCTCTGTAGGAGTAGTGATGGGTCGATGAGGCGTCATGAAATGTTTCAACACACAGCAACACTGTACTGATACTGTGCCGATACTGTGTCACTGAATACTGACATCTGCTGGACGTAATGAATCATTACAAGCAACCTAGTTGAGAGGCTCAACTGAGACTGATTTGATCACACGTATACAATAATATAATTGAAGTCATTGTATTTCACATTGCATCTTTTTGATAAACTAAATATAAATATGTATATAATGTAAACATGCAAGTTGCTTGTGCACATATTTTTGTGTTTTACATTTTTTTTTCAAAAAAAGAAGCTTCTTCAGTCATGATGAATTTCAGCAGAGCCTCATCCCGCACCTGCTTCCTGGAAGCTTGATGGTTAAAATGAGACAATAAAGTAATATATGTTGACTATGAATGAAGCAATCTTGAATGTTTTGTACAGTGGCTTTGTACCTGTGATTGTAGTGTGAGGTGAAAGTGGTTCGAGCAATTGTCTCGGGAGGACTCCATAGACTCGGAGGGGTTGCCAGCTTGCTGGTTGTTTTTGCCACTCTACTGATTTACAGTGAGTAAATACCTGCCGTCAGTAGCCCCTGAAGACTAGTGTGCACTTTAGTTAGGTTGGGTAGTTGGAGGGATATTTGACTAAGAGGTGGTTTTCGGAGCAAGTGCTGCATTTCTGCTCAATACGTTGCATTTTTGTGATTCCGTTTGTTGGTTTATGTTCACGTGCAAAATGAGTATTGATGAAGCTTTCTATGAGGCTCCGTCGGAGGAGCTGCTGGAGCAGTGCACACGAGAACACTTGGTTAAAATAGAACATTTTGACATTTCTGTGGGTGATAAACGGTTTAAAGAAAATGTTAAGGATATTATTAAGTCAAACTTGTGGGAAATGAAGGTTTTGAAATCATCTGTGATGCCACTCCCACCTGTTTGTCCAACTGAGTTTTGAGCAGCAGAAGGAATTATTGTGTCTACGCATGCAGATGGAAACTGAGAAGGTTACTCTTGAGAAGTTGAGACGGTGGACTGAATTGGCTAACTTGGAGGTAGAAACTGAGAAGTTAAAGTTAATGAAAGGAATATTGGGTGACAAAATGGGGACGAGGGAAGGCTCGCCGGATGACGAGGGTGCCCGTGATATTCTGAGAAGTCTCAGTTTAGTGCCTCAATTTAATGAGCGGGAGATTGAGATTTTTTTTTCTTTATTCGAACGAGTGGCAGACGCGAGGGGTTGGATGGACTCCGACCGCACACTTTTGTTGCAGTGTGTTTTCACAGAGCGCGCTCAGGAGGCTTTGTCGTCGTTGTCAGACCTTCCATCAGTGATCTGATCCAGACTTGCACCCCAGCTCGGGCTCTGAGGTCTGTGGATCAGAATCTACTGATGGTTCCTCGCACACGGTTCAGGACCAGAGGAGAGAAATCCTTCCAGACTGTTGCTCCTAAGCTTTGGAACGATCTTCTCTCTTTTTGCGCTTGATGATCTACTGACTCCTTCAAGAAACATCTTAAGAAGTTTTTATTTGTTCAGGCCCTGGTCTGGAAAAACGCTCTATAAATACAAATTACTTATGTTTTGAAAAAAGATGGTATTTTCTCTGAAGTAACATTAGTCTCTTAGTTGAAACAAAAATGAAGCTCCTCCTTAACATTGATGTACATCAGTGCAACAAACAAACACCAACTGAAGTGAACTGTTTTTTCCACTGAGTTAAATACTGCTTTCTTGGTTCTTTTCTGTGTGTGAAAAGTCATTTGCATTGTGTGATATATTGTTTTTCCTTTATCTCTGTCGTCGTTTACTATGTTCTTTATATTAGACTTTAAGACTGTTTTCTGTGCAATGACAATAAAAGAAAGTGAAACTGGCAACAGAATTGTGTCGCTTGCTTGGCAAACAAACACAGCAGAGTGAAGGTATATACAAAAGTATAAATATTAACAAGTTAGAAATGGTGCAATATAGTACAAACAGAATAAATTAAATATTGCATAGAATTACTGTATATAAAAGTATAAATATTAACAAGTTAAAAATAGTGCAATATGGTATTAATTGAATGAATACAAAATATAATAATTTAATATTTTAAATACTATTACATTGGAGTTATAATACCTTTTCAGATACTTTATTGTTGTCGACTATTTTTAATGCAATATGTTGTATTTTTGTTTGCTCATTTTTCCTAGAGGATGATTCAAAAAAAGTACATTTTTCAATGTGTACATTGCTGTTTGTGAAGGACGTTGTTGTGTGGTATTAATTTTTTTTAAGGGTAGTAAGGTCTTTAAATTTGTATTACTCTGTGTGTGTGTGTGTGTGTGTGTGTGTGTGTGTGTGTGTGTGTGTGTGTGTGTGTGTGTGTGTGTGTGTGTGTGTGTGTGTGTGTGTGTGTGTGTGTGTGTGTGTGTGTGTGTGTGTGTGTGTGTGTGTGTGTGTGTGTGTGTGTGTGTGTGTGTGTGTGTGTGTGTGTGTGTGTGTGTGTGTGTGTGTGTGTGTGTGTGTGTGTGTGTGTGTGTGTGTGTGTGTGTGTGTGTGTGTGTGTGTGTGCAAACAAAATGTCTAGAAAACCTTTCCAGCAGGTTCTTTTTTTTAACTTGTTTATTGTCAATTGACATCAATCATAGATGTAGATAGATATACATACAAGTTACTCCTATTAAAGTCACCCATCAGTTGGATATAAGAACAGTAATACAAAGGCGAATCAAACGAAAGAAAAATAAATAAAATAAATATTAGAATACAAAAAAAATAAAAACCACAAAAAAAACATCAACAACCTTTACCTTGAGACAAATTAAGATGGAACTAAACATTCAGTTCGACAGTATCTGTATTCAGATTGGGCATCTCAGTTATACTTTTAGTTCTTCAGAACTGAAACAAAAGAAGGGGTGAAGAGGAAGAGAAGTAAAGACAAATCCATAAAAACAAATCACAACTGTATTACAATACTATTACAACATTAATTGCTCACCAACCAACCAGTTCTTGACTGTAATAATGAATGACAGGAGACCATCTTTTTTCAAGCAAAGGGACCTTAAGTTGCAGTTGGTCCAGTCATTTTTTTCCATCTGATAAACATGCTTTAGATTCTGTTTCCATTGATCCAATGTTGGCAGATTTATTTTCATCCAGTGAATTGTGATCATTTTTCTTGCAGTTAACACCAGGCAGCTCCACGGACTCACATGTGGAGCTGCCTGGTTTCAGCTCCGTCAGAGCGGACAGAGACGCAGACGCCTGTGGGAAGCGCAGAGGAGGAGGTCTGATCATGTACGTGAATAAACGCTGGTGTAGTCCTGGACACGTTACTGTGAAGAAAGTCTCTTGTTGTCAAGATTTAGAACTGTTGGCTGTCAGCATGCGTCCATATTATCTACCGCGTGAGTTCAGTCATGTGATCGCGCTGTGTGTTTACATTCCTCCGAGCGCTGCGACTGCATCTGCCTGTGAGAAGATCCACACAATGACAGCTCGACTTCAGAATCAACATCCTGACGCGTTTATCATCATCTCTGGACACTTTAATCACGCCAACCTGGACTCTACTCTGCCTACTTTCCATCAGGCTGTGGATTGTCCCACCAGGAATAACAGGACAATTGACCTTCTTTATTCCAACTTGAAGGACGCCTACAGAGCCAAACCTCTTCCTCCACTTGGAAGGTCCGATCACAACCTGGTCCACCTTCAGTCACAGTACACTCCTCTGGTGCAGAGACAGACTGTGACCACTAAGACAATCAGAAAGTGGACACCAGCTGTGGAGGACGCCATCAGAGAGTGCTTTGAAACAACAGACTGGGATGTGCTGCTGAGGTCTCATGGTGAGGACATCGAGGGACAGACACACTGTCTAACAGATTATTTAAATTTCTGCTTGGACGTTGTCGCCCCTACTAAGACTGTCCGCTGTTACCCTAATAATAAACCGTGGGTAACAAAGGAGGTCAAGGATGTCCTTAACAGGAAGAAAGTGGCATTCAGGAGCAGAGACAGGGACGCCATGAGGTCAGCTCAGCAGGAGGTGAAGCGATGCTTGAAGGAGGCAAAGGACACCTACAGGAGGAGGTTGGAGGAGAAGCTGAGCCGAGAAGAAATAAGAGAGGTCTGGGATGGTGTTAAAACCATCACTGGACACAAGACCAAGGCCTCTCTGACTGCAGTGGACACGGTGGATGAGGCAAATGGACTGAACAACTTTTTCAACAGGTTTGAGCAGGTCACCTCACCCTCACTGCTGCCCGCCTCAGGACCTGCCCCACCTTCTTGTGCCCCCCCCAGCTCCACAGAACCACTTCCCAGCTTCACCTCACTCCAGGTACAGGATGTACTTCGGAGGATTCGTCCAGGGAAGGCTGCTGGTCCTGATAAGGTGTCTGCTCGACTGCTAAAGACCTGCGCTGCTGAACTAGCTGAGCCACTCCAGCATGTCTTCAACCTCAGTCTACGGCTGGGGAAAGTACCAACTCTGTGGAAGACTTCCTGTATCGTTCCAGTCCCTAAAAAGATCCGACCGAGTGTGCTGAACGATTACAGACCGGTGGCACTGACTTCGCAGCTGATGAAGACACTGGAGCGGCTGGTCCTCAAACATCTCACGCCACAAGTCCAGCACGCGCAAGACCCCCTGCAGTTTGCCTACCAGCCAGCAGTTGGTGTGGAAGATGCCATCCTTCACCTCCTGCATCGGACCTACTCCCACTTGGATAAAGGAAGCGGTTCAGTGAGAATCCTGTTCCTGGACTTTTCTAGTGCCTTCAACACTATCCAACCCACTCTGCTGCAGGACAAACTGACTAAGATGCATGTGGACCCTGGTCTGGTCTCCTGGATTACGGACTACCTTACTGATCGACCACAGTATGTCAGGCTGAAGGACATCAAGTCTGACACTATGGTGTGCAGTACAGGAGCACCTCAGGGGACAGTACTGGCCCCTCTCCTCTTCACCATCTACACTTCAGACTTCTGCTACAACTCAGAGCTGAGTCTCGTCCAGAAGTATGCTGACGACACTGCCATTGTTGGATGCATCAGGGACAACAGCGAAGACGAGTACAGGACTTTGTGGACTGGAGTGAGAGGAACCACTTGCAGCTGAACACCTCAAAAACCAAGGAGTTGGTCTTGGATTTCGGGAGGTCCAGGACAAAGCCACGTCCAGTGTCCATCAGAGGCGACGAGGTGGAGATAGTGGACAACTATAGGTACCTCGGTGTGTGGATGGACAGTAAACTGGACTGGTCCTGCAACACAGACCATGTGTATAAGAAGGTTCAGAGTAGACTGTACTTTCTGAGGAGGCTTCGATCATTTAACATCTGCAAGAAGCTCCTCTGCATGTTCTACCAGTCTGTGGTGGCCAGTGTCCTGTTCTATGCTGTGGTGTGTTGGGGTGGAAATGTGTCCAAGAGGAGTGTCAACAGGTTGGACAGGTTGATCAGGAGGGCTGGTTCTGTGGTTGGAATGAAGCTGGACTCACTGGTGACAGTTGCTGAGAGGATATCATTGAACAAACTACTGTCCATCATGGATGATGACAGTCATCCTCTGAACACTGTCATCAGTGAGCAGAGAAGCAGAATGAGTGCACGAATGCTCCTACCCAGGTGCAAAACAAATAGACTCAGGGACTCATTCATCCCTCGGGCTATTAAATTGTACAATTCTGAGTTCGGGGGCAGGAGTGGAGTGAAAGTATCTGGATGTTCTGTTCCATGTTAGTCTTTGTATCTTTGTCTTTGTTGTTTTTTTGTTTTTTTTCCTTGACCTATGTTCTTTGTCTTTGTCTTTAGACTTAGATTGTGTCATCTTGTTCTTCCTCTTTATGTTCTTCTTACTTTATTTTTTATGTATTATTTTTTATTGTTTATGAAAAATTGCTGGCTATTGGTAAAAAACAATTTCCCAAAGGAGACCTCCTGAGGGATCAATAAAGTTTTACCTTACCTTACCTTACCTTACCTTAACAACAGTATGTGTAGTAAATAGAGTTGGTCTTTGGTATACAAATGTTCTTTTGATACATCCAGAAGATACAGTAGAGGGTCCAGAGGAATGTCTTTTGCCATGATAGTCTTGATCTCGCCCCCAATATTTGTCCAAAATGCCCGTATGTTTGGACAGTCCCAAAATATGTGAGTGATCACCAACCATTCCACACTTCCTCCAACACATGTCATTGGTTCCATCTTTAAACTTACTGGACACTAACAGAGTTCGAAAGAACCTCATTTTTATTTTCCAATCGAATTCTTTCCAAATTTGGCTTCCGATTCCTTTATGGCAGCCTGCAACCTTATTTTCCCAAATGTCATCTTCCAAAATAGTATTCAATTTTCAATATTCAAAAAGTTCCCATTGCTGTTTAATGTGAAGAGTGTTATCTGTTGTATCAGTCAGTAGTCTTTTATAGATCTGAGATATAAGCTTTTTTGGTGGTAGAACTTGTTTGAATACCAAAGAAAATACATTTTCAATACTCGTCATTTCCCTCATGACATTTCCCAGATCTTTATGTTTTGTCATATAATTTCTTATCTGCAAGTAACGGAAAAAGTCACTATTTTGTAAATTATGTTTGTTGTTTAGCTGTTCGAAGGAATCCTTTTTCTGCCCATTTTCTGAAAGTGTTATCATTGATGGATGGTGAAAATTCTATATTAACTATTGGCATAGATCTAGTTAGTCCCATGACTCCTCTCACCTGCTATTGAACTGCTTTCCATATTTTTATTGTATATTTGAGCCACACATTGTCTATTTTAATTTTCTTTTGGGTCTGTTGGCTCAAAAAAGGGAGAGTTGACAAAGACACCTGGGGTATTGAGCTTTGTTCGATCAGCGCGAGTGTATTTCTATGCATGTTGGCGAAGCCGGGGTCAACATGGGCAGTGCATGCTGGGAGCTGTGCTCCCTGAACATGGAGTCCACCCTGACGGGCAGACGTGGTCCAGGGACGGCGGTCAAACGGAGTACTACAGTAATTTTTTTAATCAGACCAGAGCCAGGAAACCTGTCCCGAGAGCCATCTTTGTGGACCTGAAGAAAAAGTGCTATCTGGACACAATTTGGTTTCATTTCCAATACGGTGACATGTTGCAACATTTGCAAAGCAAAGCTCTCTACCTTTTCCAGCATTAAAGAACCAAACACCCAAACAAATCAAAGAAAAGGTTAAAGAAGCCAAAGCTGTCTGTCTGACCACAGACTGCTGGACATCACGAACAGCAACATCATTTATGTCGGTGACATGCCATTTTATAGATCAATAGAAGATTGTCTCGGTCCTGCTGGACTGCTTCCAAATGAGTGAGAGGCACACAGCAGACGACCTATCAGAGCAGCTTATTGGAGTTGCAAGGGAGTGGGAGCCTGTGTGTCTGACAATGCTTCAAATGTGGTGAAAGCAATTCAGAACACAGGTTGGCCTCACCTGTTCCGCTTTGCCCACACCCTCAACTTAAATGTAAGCGGTGGCATGACTCCGATTAAAAAAAACAAAAACAACAAAAAAAAAAAAATCTTGACAAAGTGAAGGTTATTGTGGAACAGGAGCACAGTTTCCACAGAAAAACTACGGGCCACCCAAAAACCGCTAGGCTTGCCAGAAGCTCGTCTAAAGCAAGACTGCCCTACAAGATGGAACTCTACATTTTACGTGGTCCAGAGTATCCTTAAAAATAAGGATGCAGTGCAACTTTTTCCTCATGTTTTGCAGCGCGAGTGTATTTCAATCCATGTTGACCAAGCCGGGGTCAACATGGGCACTGCATGCTGGGAGTTGTACTGCCTCGAACATGGAGTCCGCCCTGACGGGCAGACGTGGTCCAGGGACGGCGGTCAAACGGACTGCCACAATAATTTTTTCGATGAGGCCGGGAAACCTGCCCCGAGAGCCATCTTTGTGGACCTGGAGCCCACAGTCAAAGGTCGCTCCGTAGGTGAGGAGGTGACAAGGCCTAATGTATTTTTATTAAAATCTTTTAAGCACTTAGTGACCCAGGTCTAGAAAAGCGCTCTACAAATATAAATATTTAAAAATCTAAACTTTTTCCTCGTGTTTTGCAGTGCGAGTGTGTTTCTATGCATGTTGGCCAAGCCGGGGTCAACATGGGCAGTGCATGCTGGGAGCTGTACTGCCTCGAACATGGAGTCCACCCTGACGGGCAGACGTGGTCCAGGGATGGCGGTCAAACGGACTGCCACAGTAATTTTTTCAATGAGACCGAGGCCGGGAAACCTGCCCCGAGAGCCATCTTTGTGGACCTGGAGCCCCCGATTCCAATTCTCCGTTTGAGCACTACCACTAGGCCCTAACACTACGTTTGCGCGTGCCCGCAACGTGTAGTGGATTCCAAATTCTACTTTCGGCGTAGGGATAGTGTTCAAGGTAGTGCCAGGTCTCCCTACAAGAGGTAGTGATGTCGGAGGCACACTTCGCAACCGAGTGCTGACGGAGAGGGAACAATGGCGAGCAACACAGTACATAAATGTGTATTCTTGCATTAAAACTAGTGTTTCTTCATTAAATCCATGTGAAAGCATTGTTTTTACTGATATTCCATGTTGATAAAATATAAACCGTGAAGATGAGGAGGATTTTAAATCATTTCATTCATAAACTGGTCCATTATTTTCAATCCTTTTTCTGCCCATTTTCTGAAAGTGTTATCATTGATGGATGGTGAAAATTCTATATTAACTATTGGCATAGATCTAGTTAGTCCCATGACTCCCCTCAACTGCTTTTGAACTGCTTTCCTTATTTTTATTGTATATTTGAGCCACACATTGTCTATTTTAAGTTTCTTTTGGGTCTGTTGGCTCAAAAAAGGTAGAGTTGACAAAGACACCTGGGGTATTGAGCTTTGTTCGATCAACACCCAGTCTATTTCAGGTCTTTAACCACCCAGGCCACCAAGGCTCTAAGCTGCACTGCCCAGTAGTAAAGTTTTAGATCGGGTAGGCCAAGTCCTCCTTTATCTTTTGGTGACATCAATATTTTTAATCGAATTCTTGGTCTTTTGTTTTGCCGGATAAATTGTGATACGAGTTTGTTGATCGAATTAAACGTGGTGCTTGGGGCAATTATTGGGAGAGATTGAAATAAGAACAGGAATCGAGGGAGAATGTTCATTCTTATGGTCTCGATTCTGCCAAACATTGACAACGGTAGCTTGTTCCATCTGTTAATGTCCTTTTTATTTCCTTTATTAAAGTGTCATAGTTGGAGGAGAATAGTTGCGAAAATCTCTGAGATAGATTAACTCCAAGATATTTGAAACCATTTCCAGAATATGGAGCTGTATTGGTCTAGATTTTGTAATAATGCAGGGCTTTATGTACTCGGTTCCTCTAGAAATAATAATGTATCATCTGCGAAAAGTGCAAGTTTATGTTCTTTGTTTCCGTTATCCAATATTCCTTTTATAGTGGAGTTACATCTGATCAGCTCAGCCAATGGTTCGATGCTGATGGCGAATAATGTTGGAGAAAGGGCGTCTCCCTGACCTGTACCACAGCCCAAGTCCTTTACTCTAGGATATATATCAACTAAAGTTCTTCAAACATACACTTCAGGGCACGTGATTTCTTGGTTAATGGTCCTGCAGGAAGTCGGTCCAAGTTCTGTCTCAAAACACTATTGAAATCACCTCCAATTAAAATAATTACTTCTGCATGTTTAGCTAGTAATAATTAAATATTTGTATAGAAGTCTGCAGCGTCATTTGAGACATGTATGTTAACAAGTGTTATTTTTATGCCGCTTATGAATCCGATGACCATCACATATCTCCCCTGCTCATCTTCTATTGTAGTTTCATGTTTGAAGTATGCCAGTTTGCCTATAAGAACGGCAACTCCTCTCTTTTTACCATGTTTAAAGGAAGCACTAAATACCTGATCAACCCATTCTTTTCAATGTTTTATGTTCATTTGTGTCTAAATGAGTGTCCTGGATCATTGCTATAGAACAGTGCATTTGTTTAAGTTGAATTAGTATTTTTTTTCCGCTTTATAGGATTATTTATTCCCTTTACATTGTAAGTCACAAACTTTAACTTGTTCATAAGTTAGTGAATAAGTAAACTCGTCATTCCCTTCCTCTCAAAAACCCTCCACATTGTAAACATTTCCCGAAATCTTCCATTGCTGAAAACAAACAGAAAACCCAGGATAATAAGTTTCAACACGGTCTCAAGGTAGAACAAAACACACACAAACTAAACAAGATTCAAAAATAACTTCCACATACCCGACTGGAACCTTAGTTGTGTTATGCAGAAGCAATTACATTTTCTAACCTGATGGAGCCAGTTGCCCGATGAGTCCTGGGCAGAGGATGGTGACACTTCCTCCCGGGGTTCACACACCCAGTGTGAGTCTGCAGCTGTAGTCAGGTGTGAGTCTGCAGCTGTTGTCAGGTGTGAGTCTATAAACGTCAAAGTCATCCTAACTATATCACAGTGAACTCCAAAAGTTTTTGAAACTCGGCATATCCGTTTTGAGGAAAGTGTGATCACTCCTGGAACAAGGCTTTAACATCCGTGCTCGTCAGCTCCTCGTCTCCTCCCGCCTCTGCTCCTCGTCTCCTCCCGGCTCTGCTCCTCGTCTCCTCCCGGCTCTGCTCCTCGTCTCCTCCCGCCTCTGCTCCTCGTCTCCTCCCGCCTCTGCTCCTCGTCTCCTCCCGCCTCTGCTCCTCGTCTCCTCCCGCCTCTGCTCCACGTCTCCTCCCGCCTCTGCTCCTCGTCTCCTCTGCCTCTGCTCCTTGTCTCCTCCCGCCTCTGCTCCACGTCTCCTCCCGCCTCTGCTCCTCGTCTCCTCCCGCCTCTGCTCCTCGTCTCCTCCCGCCTCTGCTCCACGTATGGCCGCCGCTCAGCTCCCGCTCCACCCGTTCATCTTCTCGCACCTGAATGTCAAGTTCTTGCAGCGCTGGCATCGGTGAGTGAAGGGAAAACTTTCTCGCCGTTCTCTGTTGACCTCTCCAGCTGTGCAGGTAGATGCACCTGCTGTGATGTTGTTGAGCTTCAGCTGTTTGATCACCGCTCGCACCTGAGCTCGCCTTCGCTGCACCTCCGGCGAATAATCGTGGTCAAAGAAGATCGGCTTGTTGTTGTACAGGACTCGTCTTTGACTCCATGCATGTTTCATGACAACTTCTTTGGTAGAGAAGTCCAGAAACCTTTGGTAGAGAAGTCCAGAAACCTTTGGTAGAGAAGTCCAGAAACCTTTGGTAGAGAAGTCCAGAAACCTCACCACTATCGATCTCGGTGCAGCTTCAGGGTCGCTCTCTCCATTTGAAAGTTAATGCTGGCAGTTGATGGATGGTCGACTTCAACATTTGTTGCAGAAAACTTTTCATGTTCTCACCCTCAGACCCTTCTGGAACTTGATATATCCGCAGGTTGTTGCATTGCGACCTATTTTCCAGGTCCTCACTCCGGGCCGTCAGGCTCGCTTCTCGCTGCAGAAGATAACGAAGGAAGGTTCGTCCGTGTAGCTTCTGTGTCTCTTTGCCACTTATTCTGTTTCTGTTGTCGCTCCTCCAGCTGCTTGATACCTTGAGTTCTTGAAGTGAAGTCTCCAGTTCAGACCCGGCTGCAGAAAAACATTGAAGGGGGGGCATTACATTTTTTTTCAGGGGGGCAAACTTTTCAACCTAAAAACGTATTGGCTTCAGGCTGAACAATGGCTCTGGGTCGACTCGCACAGTACAGAGAAATAATTAAATAACTAAAAAGTGACGGTTGACCCCAAAGTTAAAAAAAAAACTTGCAACCAACAACAAAGTTTAGTGCTGTGTCCATTTATTAAACTAAAGCACAACAGCTTCACTTCTACTAAAAACATAAGCACTGAAGTCAACCTGAACACTGGATTGAACAATTAAATAATTTTTCATCTCATTGAACAAAATCATGTTAGGTGTGATCTGTTTGATACTTGATGAAAAATGTTTTTTTTTTTTAAAGGGCACCAAATGACCAGAGCCTTGTTTTTAAAAGGTACAATAAAAACACTGAACTGAGCCCAAGGCAGGTGTCTTGGTGAGTTCAAGTGAAGGCTTTAGCTGCAGCTACTCTCTCAGTTTGAATGTTCACTCCAGTGACTTCAGTGTGTTTTCAGTAGACATGGATGAAGCTGCTTCCTGCTCGCTCTCCTTGTTACTTTTTCTTGTCAGGGTATTATGGATGTTCATAGTAAAAACCAAAACAAATGACTGACTCTATAAGCAATTGTAACCATTAATGTCAAACGATATCAATAACTGTAGTGGAACCTAATGACCACTTGGGTGCGCTGTTCTCTTGACATTGATGGATGTGTGTTGAGATCGAAGAAGATAATAAACGAACATATTTTGAATCCCGGATTGTTAGCGTTGTGTGTTCTCACATGACAGTAACTACAGAGTTGAGCTACAACATTGTACATTTACATCACCTGTAATGGGCGTGACTCTGGCCTTCTCTCTTCACGGAGGCTCGTTAGCTCCGCCATTAGCCTCGACAGCGACATCACCTGTTATTTTCCATTTCTTGTCCAATTTGTCTTGTCGACTCGTTCCCTTTCCTCTGGATGAGGTTGCCATGTTGTTCTTGTCTTTTTTTTTCTTTTTTTTCGAGTAAATTCAGTTTAGTTAAGACGTTTTCTTAGTTTTAAAGACGGAGCTTAACTTCTACGCTTTTTGCTGTGTCATGGCGTCACCGGAAGTCCCGCACCTTCCGCCGCGTCCCGCCGTCTATGAAGCTCCGCCTCTTCCTCCCGCACTTAGTGCTAACGGCTGATTCCTCGCGTTAAGATGGAGCCTCAGACTATGGTAAGAAAAATAATCCCTCGCTTTCAATGACGTCATCTGGTGATGGATTCGATGTTTAAAGAAATGTACGTCGTTGAGTCAAAGTTGTTGGAAGTTTTGAACGTGGCGTTAAATCAAACAGTTAGCTTAGCTTAGCTTAAGTAAAGTTGGCGCGATTTTGGCAGATTCGATCTTTGCGCGGTAATAACTCAGGAACGCTAAGGTGTTGAATTACAAATCTTATCTTTTTCTAATCAGTCACCTGCTGTATTGACTACAAGCGCGTTTGAACCTTTATATTTCGTCATATTGTCCTGATAAAATACACGGATCTCTATGCAGGCGGCAAGTGAGGCGGCGTATAAGGGACCGTCCTCCAATAAACACCGAAAAAGGTTTGACTTCTTTTAATTCCCGTCTTTATAACTCCTTAATTTTAGTTTTTATGGTCACCATGTTCATGTGATTAAAGAAGGGCCTCCATATACTGTATATGTTACTACACATTAGATTTTTTAATTTCTTTTTTAAATCAATATTTTCATGCAATATTTCACATACATTTTGTAATGGCTTTAATTACAATTGTGATGGTCACCAAATTCATGTCACTTATGAAGTACCTTCATGTCAAGTTACTACACTCATTAGTTTTTGTTTTTTTTCTTTAAATTAAAATTAAATAAAAACGAATGGGTGTAGTAACTTGATATGAAGGAACTCCATAAGTGACATGAATTTGGTGACCATCGGAGTTGTAATTACAAAGCTATTACAAAATGTTTGTGGAAATATTAGACAGAAATGGTCATATATCACGCTATTGTTGCTGTTTACGTGCGATCAACACATGTTTTCTTCAAAATGAGGGTGTAGTACACAGCTAGTGTAACAGTGATCAAAATACATCGGGCTTTGTTATTTTTAATAACTCGTATAAAGAGGTATTAGAGCGCAAAGATCGAATCTGTCAATATCGAGCCAACTTTACTTAAGTTAACCGTGAACGGTTTTCATCAGGCCTCAGTCGGATTAAACTACAGCTGTGCAGCATTGACACGTTAGCATCACTAGTTTACATCCTTCAAGTGTGTCGTGTATTGTGTTCACTTGTGTGTTTATCATCCTCTCGGAATAGTTTGATTCATTTCAACTTGGTAATTTAAAATAAATGTATTACTTAAATGTATCAATCATCAATTTAAAACTATCTAGATTCATAATTCCTGATAGAGTAAAAATGATCAATAATTCTGCTTTGATTTTTCTGGGACTACTGTGTTTTTTTTCTCAGTGTTATCTTGATCTTTTAAGTGTATTTTTATTAAACTCTTTTAAGCACTTAGTGACCCAGGTCTAGAAAAGCGCTCTACAAATATAAATATTTAAAAGTCTCTCGTTTAAAAACCTAAACTTTTTCCTCGTGTTTTGCAGCGCGAGTGTATTTCTATGCATGTTGGCCAAGCCGGCGTCCAGATGGGCAATGCATGCTGGGAGCTGTACTGATGGACAGATGCCTTGGTCCAGGGACGGAAGAGGAGATGATTACCACAGAAACTTTTTCAACGAGACCGAGGCAGGGAAACCTGTCCCGAGAGCCATCTTTGTGGACCTAAAGAAAGTGTTATCTGGACACAATTTGGTTTCATTTCCAATACGGCGGCATGTTGCAACATTTGCAAAGCGCTCTACTAAAGGTGGGTCCTTAAAAATAAGGACGCAGTAATCACAACTCTGGCCCTTACAAACCCAAGACTACCCACCCTAACACAGGAGGAGTGGGAGGAACTCCAGCAGGCCTGTGAGGTGTTAAAACCCTTTGAGGAGGTCACCGTTGAGATGAGTGGAGAGGGGTGTGTATATGATTTTATTATTGCAGTGTTCTGATGCTACTGTGAATTTAAGGGCTTCTTTTTTAACTACCACAGTTGCATCAAAACAAAGTCGTAAAACTGTCAATCAAGCTTTAGGCTCCTCCTTGTCTGGCTTGACCTAGACCTTGACCGAGGTCATTGCCATGGAAACTTGACTGTAGAGGTGCTTCAGTCAAGGCTTCAACACTCGGTGAGGCTGTGAGATCAATAAAGTTTTACCTTACCTTAGATCAGTGTCACTTAAAAAGAAAAAAAAGTTAACTAGAACTCATTTTAGCCATTAAGTTTTCGAGCAAAGGGTTGTTAATTGCACAAGTATTATTACTATTAGTAATAATATTATGAAATATGTTTACAATAACATTATACATTATTATCATTGTTGTTGTTACTATCAGGAACAAACCTTTTTTTTTCTGTCTCTCAGATATGTCACTGCGTCAAAGGTAATTCTTCAAGAGGATTACAGAAGACGGCCAAAAACATGCAAAAGGATGTGAACCTGATGGATCCTGTGAAAGTAATGGTGGACACCATTTGTTCCCAGATGGCTCACAGGTTCCACAAAATTGAGGTACATGTTTTGCTATCCGAAGCAGCAGCACTGGATCCCAGGTTCAAAAGGAAGGCCTTTGGCAGGGATGAGGATGCAGATGGGGTCTATCATCATCTCAGCAATGCTGCTGCAAAGGTGAACCTCCCCAACCAGCAGGCTGAAGAAGAAGGAGCAGCAGCACAACGACCAAGTTCCAGTCAGGACGGTTTAATTTGTGATAAGCATGTCTCTGGGCTTGTGACCAACAGCCGAAATCCAGTGTCGGATGCAGTACTGAAGGTCCGTGCTTTTGTGCAGGAGCCTCTTATACTTTCAAACCCTCTCACATGGTGGCAAAATAGAGGCGCGGTCTATCCAACGCTGTCCGAAATAATGAATAGAAGACTCTGTATTGTGGCCACATCTGTTCCATGGGAGAGAATTTTTGGCAAGACGGGGCAAATAATATCAGTGAGACGAAATCGGCTCAGTCCATCAAAAGTCAGCCAGCTGGTATTTTTAAATGCAAATCTGGAGTAGATCTTTGGGTGAAAAGAGAGAACAAATATGCAAGGACAATCTTTCCCTTGTTTGACACTTTTGCTGTGTGTGTGCGTTTAGTTTCTTGATTTTCATATTTATTTTTGTATTTAAGCTATTTATTTTTTGTTTGATTGCATATTTAAGTTGATATTTTCTTTTTAAATGTAGGGCACAGAAATTGTTGATTTAATGTTGCCATTTCTGGCTCTTCATTTAATATTTGTTTTGTTTTATTTAAGCTATTTATTTTCTTTTTGTTTGCATATTTAAGTTGATATTTTAATTTTATTTCGGTGCAATAATAAAAAAAATAAAGCACTTAGTGACCCAGGTCTAGAAAAGCGCTTTACAAATATAAATATTTAAAAACCTAAACTTTTTCCTCGTGTTTTGCAGCGCGAGTGTATTTCTATGCATGTTGGTCAAGCCGGCGTCCAGATGGGCAATGCATGCTGGGAGCTGTCCAGGGACGGTGGCCTAAAGGACAATTATGGAAATTTGTTTAATGAGACCGAGGCCGGGAAACCGACCCCCAGAGCCATCTTTGTGGACCTGGAGCCCACAGTCAAAGGTCGGTCCGTAGGTGAGGAGGTGACGAGGCCTAGTGTATTTTTATTAAACTCTTTTAAGCACTTAGTGACCCAGGTCTAGAAAAGCGCTCTACAAATATAAATATTTAAAAAGTCTCTCGTTTAAAAACCTAAACTTTTTCCTATCATTGTGAAGCAGAATTCACCAAGCGTTGGATTGTTCACCCACTAATGGGGAACGTGAGCTGGGATTAGACCGTCGTGAGACAGGTTAGTTTTAACCTACTGATGATGTGTTGTTGCAATATAAATATTTAAAAAGTCTCTTGTTTAAAAACCTAAACTTTTTCCTCGTGTTTTGCAGCGCGAGTGTATTTCTATGCATGTTGGCCAAGCCGGCGTCAACATGGGCACTGCATGCTGGGAGTTGTACTGCCTGGAACATGGGGTCCAGCCTGACGGGCAGACGTGGTCCAGGAACGTTAAAGAAGATTACTACAGTAATTTTTTTAATGAGACCGAGGCCGGGAAACCTGTACTGCTGTACTAAGCGCTCTACAAATATAAGTAAGTAATATTTATTTATATAGCGCTTTTCGAGACCAGGGTCACAAAGCGCTTTAACAATCAAAACAATACTCAAAACAGTACATACTTCAAAGATCAAGATAATACTGAGAACAACACAGAAGTTCGAGAAATTCAAGGAAAAGCCTGAACAAATAGAAACGTCTTAAGATGTTTCTTAAAGGAGTCAGTAGATCCATCAAGAGCAAAGAGAGAGAAGATCGTTCCAAAGCTTGGGAGCAACAGCCTGAAAAGATTTCTCTCCTCTGGTCCTGAGCCGTGTGCGTGGAACCATAAGTAGATTCTGATCCACAGACCTCAGAGACCGAGCTGGGGTGTAAGGCTGGATCAGATCAGTGATGTAAGGAGGAGCCTGACCATGAATAGATCTGAAAGTAAGAACCAGAATTTTAAAGTTGATCCTGAAAGAAACTGGAAGCCAGTGAAGAGTTATAGTTAGTTCTATAGTTAGTTATAGTTAGCAATATAAATATTTAAAAACCTAAACTTTTTCCTCGTGTTTTGCAGCGCAAGTGTATTAGGCCTAAGGCTTTTAAATAAAAATGAATAATTATTTAAAAAAAACAAGGTTGTCAAGTACATTTTTTTATATCAGAATCATTTGCGCACAAAGATGCAATGCTCCCAATTGTCCACAAGATGGCATGGTCGTGCAAATGAAGCCTCACGAGGCTTTGCTACAAAGATGAACTTCTCTGCTGGGAGGCTTCAGTGCTTCATGAGGCTTCATCTCGCCATCACTACCCGATTCTACTTTCGGCGTAGGGATAGTGTTCAAGGTAGTGCCAGGTCTCCCTACAAGAGGTTGTGATGTCGGAGGCACACTTCGCAACCGAGTGCTGACGGAGAGAACAATGGCGAGCAACACAGTACATAAATGTGAGTATTCTTGCTTTAAAACTAGTGTTTCTTCATAAAAAGTACATGTGAAAAATTTGTAGGGGGGACAAAATTTGTACCTACACCGGTGTAGCTACAATATCGGTCCCCCCATTTCCTACGTGATGACGTCACACGCGGCATACGCGAACGTCTCTTTAAAATATTTTTTATGGGTTAAAGAAACGTCAACAGAAGGTTTACATGATACTTTTTACCACATAAAACATTTGTATTGACAAGAAGACGATGTTCGCCATGATGTTTTTTAATGATTCTATTCTTATTCTTTCAGATTTCAAGATGTGCTCAAAATTAATTTGCTCCAGTGATTTCTAAAGTATAAAGGTCTGGATAAATTCAACTATATTGTCTGCAGATATATTTACATTCACTTTAATATTTGCAGCTTTTCAAAAATTTTAAAGCACTAGATATATTTTATTGTATTACATGATTTTATTGTACTTTGAGATTTGACTGTGAAGCGACCTTAGGTCTGTTGAAAGACACTTTTAAATAAAATGTATTTAATTTTTTATATTTTTTTTATAAATACTAAACAAGTATGTTCAAATGCAACAAAAGTAAAATGAATACATAAAAATTACTTAGTAATAATGATAATAATAATAATAATTGTAAATTTTCCCCTTGTGGGACAATGAAGGAAATCTATCTAATAAATGAAAAATGTACAAAACATTTAAACCAAATGGATCAATACGTTTAATCAATAGTGTTCATCAGTGTCGTCTTTCTTCAGAGACAACAGCGTCTCTTCTGTGATTCTTGACGTCACAGATCTGCTGGAAAAAGATCAAAAATAAAAGACAAAAGGCTCAGAAATATCACCTGTGAACACATGTTACCTACAGTGGTCGCAGCAGCAGTTCCTTGCACACCTGTACAGAGTAAATATATATATAAACATGTTTAAATACACAAGGATGACGTCCAGGTGGAGCTCACAGTGCAGCTGCTGGTCCAGTCTCTCCAGGGAAAGAAGAATCTTCTTCTCTTCTAAAGACATCTGAGTGAACGCTCGTCTCTCAGCCACGACTCCTGCTCGTTCTTCTTGTTTACTCAACACACCTGCAGGCACAACACCTGTGAGCCACATTTAAAGATAAGCTCGAAAATGTGCATTCCAGAAGAAAATGTAATGTCAATACTGAATCTGCTGAATCTGTAAGACGAAAATTAAAAATGAGTAGAAAATGTGGAAATGATCACATAAAGGAAAAAGGCTGATGTGAAAAATTTGAAAAGAACTGAAAAAAAATTTAAGAAGAAAAACAAAAAGAGAAAAGTTGAATGAGAAGTATTAAAATTCTTAGTATATCTAATAAAAAGTACAAGTACAAGTAGTAGTACAAGTAGAAGTAGGTAAAGTAGTAGTAGAATTAGCAGTAAAACTAGAAGTAGCAGAAGTAGTAGTATATGTGCATGTAGTAAAATCAGTAGTTGAATTAGTAGTAAAAGTAAAAATAGGATTAGTAGTAAAAGTACAAATAGGATTAGTAGTAAAAGTATAAGTAATAGAAGCAGTAGTAGAATTAGTAGAAGCAGTAGTAGAATTAGTAGAAGCAATAGTAGAATTAGTAGTAGTAGTAGAAGTATTAAAAGTAGTAGCAGAATTAGTAGTAAAAGTATAAGTATAATTAGTAGTTTAAAGATTAAAAGTAGTAGTAGAATTAGTAGTAGAAGTATTAAAAGTAGAAGTCAAAGTAGTAGCAGTAGTATTGATAGTAGTAGTAAGTAGACAAAGTGTTTTTAAAGTTGAATGAATTTTCTTGGTGTGAGTAGATTAATTAACCAGAAGGTCAAAGGTCAAGTGAATGGGGAAAAAAAGGGTAGAAGAATAAAAGAGTTGAAGAGATAAAAGAAAAATAGAACAGAGCTCACATTTCAGGAACGAGACGAATTGATAAAAGTTGGAATGTTTCAAATTGGATAAAACTTGTACGAGGAGACGAGGTACAAAGTGTAGTTCAGAAGAAGTCAAATAAAAACATGTGAAGAGAAGATCAGGATCTCAATGGTGCCTCCAGCATTATTATTATCCACTGGTCAGACCTACCATCCTTGGTTAATGCACTGCGGACACAGAGCCAGAGCTGCGAGATCTCCTCGTCCGTCGGAGTGTGATCCACACGGATGGTTCTTCTGTCCTCCACCGTCCTGCCGACACTGTCCTGATGTGAAGGTTGGACTTGGTGGTGAGTCCTCCTGGTGGTCTTCACTGACGAGTCTTTGGATCCGACTCTGTGACTCACACTCCAGTCGTGCTGTTTAGATGAATGTCAGTCAAATCAAAATATTTTATCAATTTCAAATGTTGAACATTTTATTTTTATTGAAATTAGTTCTTTTTTGAATTCAATCCTTTTCATATTGAAAGGGTGTATTTGGTTGTTTTTTTTTCAATTTAATTTTATCCCTTGTGTTATCTCAGGGTCAAGGTGACCCGAAGGCAGGAAAACAAATGTGTTTTTTTGTATCCCTTGTGTTGCTTCTGGGTCACGGCGAGCGACCTTCACCACTGCATGTGTATTTATTAAAGTCATTTTTTCACCTTTACCCAAAAGCAACACGTTTGTTTTTCTTCCTGCCTTCGGGTCACCTTGACCCAGAGATAACACAAGGGATAAAAGATTGAATATTTTGTTAACATATTTTTTAAATATAGAGTTGGATATTATAATTCCAATAATAATAACAAACAATTACGTGAATTAATCCTTTTTACTTTTTACTGCATTTTTAATATTTTCTGGCGGTACTATTTAACCAATTTTTAACTGGTATTTAACCAATATTTTATATTGAATTTAAAAGGCTACAACTACAAAGAATATTAAATCTAGACAATTTATTTTTAATTTATTGGTTTAAGAATTTGAAACTCAAACTTTGTGTAAAGAAAAATAAACTCATTTTGAAAAATGTTGGAATTTTTTTTTCATCTATTATTAAAAGAAAACTAAATAAACCTTAAATTATACAAATAATTGAATTAAATTATTCAATTAAACTCTAGCTTTATTCAGACATTAATTAAAATGATCGAGAAAAAGTGAACATGAATCCATATATTCCACAGATTATTGAATAAAAAAGAAAAAAGTTTTAAATGATATAATCTGGTGTCACTGATATATGTCATAGTACTTGATGGCTTCATGTACCTGATGTGGAGTCATGAGGTCCTTCACCCCGACACTCGTCCAGCCTTCCTTCACCGGAGTATGAACCTGGGCTCGCACAGGGATCCTGCTGCGACCATGTTTGAACGACCTTGAACTGCCGGTCTCTGCTCGTCTCTGTTTGTATTTGCTCTCCACGTCATCGTCCCAGCGAAGCTTCTTGTTGAGCGTCGGGACGTCTTTTTGGGCTTTTTTCCTCGTCAGCTCGACGCTGTCTTTGGTGGCCGAAGCTAGTTTGGTAGTTTGATAAAAAACTCTGTTTTCATCCCGGTGAACGTGTCTCAGCTGCACAGAAGGAAAGGTTTTGAAGTGAGAAGTTCCTTCTGAAGTCGTGGGATCGTCCAGAGTTTCCGGTTGAAGACGCTGCTCCTGGATTCTCAGTGTGTTGATGAGTTTCTTGGAAAAGTCTCCACGATGGTTCTTGGAATCTTGAACCAAACGATTTTCTTTTCCCGTCATCGTCGGAGCCGGAGACGCCGTCCGGCTCAGGTGTTCGCTCGTGAGGTTCAGGTTGTTGCTGAGATGCACGACGGGCGTGACGCTGGCCTGGCTCTGCGAGTACAGGAAGTTGTTCAGCGTCGTGGGAGGATGATGGTGCGACGTCCTCGCCCTCGAGCAGAGTCTGCTTCTGCGTTTGGTTGTTTGGTCGTCCAGACTGTCTTTGCTCGACAGGCTGGACGAGACGGAGCAAACTGAGGAACGACCGTCCTGATACACAAACAAAAGCAAATGAATTGAAAAGCTTTTATATTTCGTTTCAAACAAGTTTAATGAAACATTTTTGTCATTCAGATCCAGGTATTAAAAATGAGGTTCATACGTCTTCAATTGCCTAATAAAAACGACATTTCACTGAAACAAATCAAATTACATGAATCATAGAATAGTATTTGGAGATGAAGACATATTCTAAATTACTTCCCTATAGGTGTATCCATTGATGAGTTGAATGTATGTCCTTTGTGTAATCAATTGTTAAACATTGATAATGTCATCTCTTGTTCAGATCTTAAACATCCTGTATTATGTTTTACAACAGCTCCCTTCCCACAGCAGGGGTCCAGGGCTCAGGGGCTCTGGCCATCCGTGTCTTAACTTTTATGGACCTTGGTGCCATTTTGTTAGAAGTGCTGACTGTGAAGATAACATACTGTATGTATTGGGGTGATTGTTTAGACAAGGATGTTCCCGACTTTTGAAGTATCAAGACACAGAATTTATGGTCCACGAACCTGGTTGGAGATAACAGGTGTGAAGGAGATTCTTTGTTTAGATTAGTGATCAGATCAAACAACATCTGTTGTTCATTATAGAGTCAGATTTGGGGAACTTAACTTATGATGGGAGTGTCTTGAGTGTCTTGAGGGCTTTAAAAGACGAGGCGATCTAAAGATTAAGGGCCACTCTCTGGGAGGACCTGGGTGAGCCAGGATGCCTGACAGAGACTGGACCAAGCGCTGGAACTGTGGTATTTCTGAACAATTTGAATAATTTGCATTTCTTTGTTTAACTGTTGTATTTAAGGTCTTGTAAGGCCTACTTTGGTAATCATACTTTGTTATTAATAAATTGACTGTCTTAATTCTAAAATGTCACTCTTCCTTGGATCAAACGAATGCGCAGAACTCATTAGACAGGAAAGAGATTTGAGTTCCTTTAGAGACTTATCAATAAAAATGTGATGTGTTAATGAAAAAGATCTGATGTGTTAATGAGACTCTGTATCATGATACAGTTGATGCTGTATCATGATACAGTGTCTAAAGTGTCACTGTCTGCTTTATAAGCCTTCGTTCTTAACTAAATATTCAATAAAACACGACGTAATTTCAAACTGACAGTAACATCTTTAAGCCTTTAAAAATGTAGACACTGTATCAACTGTTTCATGAGGTTTATTCAACATATCAATAGAAAAAAATGACGCTGGATTAAATCGTACATCTATTCCATCAGTGAGCGAATAATGGATTTGCTTCTAAAATGTTCAAATAGTCTCACCTGATAGCGATGTCGAGACGATTGAGACGCCAACAACGGTTCAAATGAAGGTCCTTTTCTATGAAAAGAAATGAGAGAAATAAGAAGACAATAGATCATAATAATCCAAACATCAATCAGGAAACACATCGTATTTGTTCCAACACTTAAGAAGTTACTGTTTCTACTGTTTGTTTATAAGGACCACGGATCCAAAACGTACATCACATTTTCATGATAGTTGATTTGATTGAACGTGATTTGACATCGGTGACGATCCAGATGATGGTCCAGATTCAGGAAGGTCATACCATTACGTACACATAATGTGTTTTCGTTGTTCACTCTACATGTTTAAGAGTTTGTAAAAAGTGTCGAAAACCAAAACATACTCATTATAACAGGGTCACAAAGCGCTTAAACATCAAAACAATATTCAATAAAGTATATACTCTAAAGATCAAGATAAAACTACATTTCAATGTGTACCATCTATATTCTGTCCGTTAGCATACCTTGCTTTAACAAACATGTACATTCTTGTTCAGAAAACACATTGTTGTCATGAACCGAAACTTATATCATGGAAAACAGTTTGACGTTATCGTGTGTTTGTTACTATCAAAGTTTTACCTGAAGGAGCTCCAGTTGTTTTGAATTTCATTGAGAGCTTCTTCCATCGTTGGGATCTTCCTCCTAAAGGCTACAACAACATTTTAGAGTCTCATCTTGTAGCAGGAGCGACGACAGGTAAACGATTCCACCAACTTTCTCTGCGTCTGTCGGTCGAAGGGAGGTGAGATCTCTGGAAGCGCTCGGTCGCCTCTTGAAGGTGTCGCCGACGTTGCTGTAAGATTTTTTCTCGTCGCTGTTGCTCCTGCAGGTCACGCTCTTTCATCTTCTTTTCCTTTTCCCTTTTCTCATGAATGACGATGTTGACATGATTTACTCTTTCTATTAAGTCTAATACTTAAATGTACTTTTTGTACATTGAAAACCATAGAGGGATCCTGACTTGACAACTTTAAATACTGTGTTTATAGCCTTAGAAGTATTACAAATTTACAGATGCTAACACCCTTTAACGCTAACTGTAACTCAACCCCATCCTCTTCCCCATCCCCATCCCCTTCCCCTACCCCTACCCCTACCCATACCCCTACCTCTAACCCTAACCCTAACCCTAACCCTAACTCTGAACCAAAAGCTAAACCTAAGCCTGGAAAACTAACTCTTAACCTACCTTTAACCCTAACTCTAACCACTCTTTGTGCAATTGCATGCTAACAGATGCTAACAACCATTATTTTCATTATTATGATCAGAATGATGGAAGAAAATAAATTACTCTGACAAAAACGTACCTCTTGCGGCGATTACTTTCCTGGGTCAGTCGTCTGATTCTTGCCTGGTACATATTCTGCTGTTGATGCATCTCAACTCTTTCAATCAGTCCCTTTACCTTAAATAATCCACATCTGGTTTTATTTAATTCAATGAGAGAAACACTGTTGCATTGTTCTTCTGAGGGAGCTTTCAGAGAGATTTGTCTATTTCAAGTCATAACAATCTCTATGACAACAACTCTTTGATGTGACAAACATAATAAAGTATTGTGAGACTTTAATGGTATCATAGATGTTTGGGTTAAGCAGTGTGCTATAATGTCCACTAAACTCAAAGCACACTGACCCGGGTTTCAGAGTTAAAACCCGCAGCCTTTTAGGTACTTGGAGGACGTCTTCAGACTATAGTCTCTGTCCTGGGAAAGTCCATTTCCTCAAGAATCCAAGATGTGAAGTGAACCAGCATTGGCCCTGATCTTGAATCTGCGTGAAGGACTGATTGACAGGCGCAGAAAACGTTAGTGACGTTAACGTTAGCGTGGCCTACCATTGAACTGGATGTCTGGCAATGGAACCCCCCAGCATGGAGCCTACTGGAGTGATGTTCTGTTTTATAGAAATTACATCCAATTCAGTACCTTGAGTCAACCATGTATAAACCTTGTTCCGGTGAACTTGTAGTTTTAAATAAAAAAAAAAGTACATGGAAATAAGATTTATTGAGCAAAAGTGAACATCAATCCATACATTGCACAAATCATTTAATCTGACGGCAGACAAATGAAAATAAAATAAAATCTTACAAATCCAAGCATGGCCTCATTAGTACTCCTCATCATTTTCATCCTCATCATCCAGGCTCTCTTGTCCAACTTCTTCGTAATCCTTCTCCAGCGCCGCCATGTCTTCTCTGGCCTCGGAGAACTCGCCCTCCTCCATCCCCTCGCCCACGTACCAGTGGACGAAGGCCCTCTTGGCGTACATGAGGTCGAACTTGTGGTCCAGGCGAGCCCAGGCCTCGGCGATGGCGGTGGTGTTGCTCAGCATGCACACCGCTCTCTGCACCTTGGCCAGGTCTCCTCCTGGAACCACGGTGGGGGGCTGGTAGTTGATGCCCACCTTGAAGCCGGTGGGGCACCAGTCCACGAACTGGATGCTGCGTTTGGTTTTGATGGCGGCGATGGCAGTGTTGACGTCTTTGGGCACGACGTCTCCGCGATACAGCAGACAGCAGGCCATGTATTTACCGTGACGAGGGTCACACTTCACCATCTGGTTGGCGGGCTCGAAGCAGGCGTTGGTGATCTCTGCCACGGACAGCTGCTCGTGGTAGGCCTTCTCTGCGGAGATGACGGGGGCGTAGGTGGCCAGAGGGAAGTGGATACGAGGGTAAGGCACCAGATTGGTCTGGAACTCGGTGAGATCCACATTCAGGGCTCCATCGAAGCGAAGAGAAGCCGTGATCGAAGACACGATCTGGCTGATCAGGCGGTTGAGGTTGGTATAAGAAGGGCGCTCAATGTCCAGGTTCCTGCGGCAGATGTCGTAGATGGCTTCGTTGTCCACCATGAAAGCACAGTCAGAGTGCTCCAGGGTGGTGTGGGTGGTCAGGATGGCGTTGTAGGGCTCCACCACTGCGGTGGACACCTGGGGAGCTGGGTACACTGCGAACTCAAGCTTGGACTTCTTGCCATAATCGACAGAGAGTCGCTCCATGAGTAATGAGGTGAATCCAGAACCAGTGCCTCCACCGAAAGAGTGGAAGACCAGGAACCCTTGCAGTCCAGTACACTGGTCCGACTAGAAGGAGAAAGTAAAGTTATCAATTGCTTTGTCGAGGGCTAAACTGGGCCATCAAATGCTATACTTCTTTATTACCTTTTTTGTCATAATAGAATACGAAGAATAAGAAGTAACCGTGACAACAACAATGAAACCGTATAGTAACAGTCTTGTTACCCTAAACCTAACCCTAACCCTAACCCTTACCCTTACCCTTACCCTTACCCTTACCCTAGCCCTAGCCCTAGCCCTTACCCTAACCCTAACTCTAAACCAAAAGCTAAACTTAACTGGAATTGCATGTAAATCAAAATAATGGATAAATGAAAAATATTCTTCATGTCATTCTTGTGCTTGTGAGTTATTTTCTCACCAGTTTGCGGATCTTGTCGAGCACGTTGTCGATGATCTCTCTGCCGATGGTGTAGTGTCCACGGGCGTAGTTGTTGGCCGCGTCCTCCTTTCCACTGATCAACTGCTCCGGGTGGAAGAGCCGGCGGTAGGTTCCGGTGCGGACCTCGTCTGAGGATTCATTAGATAGACTCAAGCTTGGATATTTAAGACAAGTGTTTGAGTATTTGAATTTGAGCACTGACCGATGACTGTAGGCTCCAGGTCAACGAAGATGGCTCTCGGGACGTACTTCTTCGCGCCGGTTTCACTGAAGAAGGTGGTGAAGGAGTCGTCGTTTGAACTAATCTGTGGTTCCTTGACGCCCGACATCTGTCCGTCAGGCTGGATGCCGTGCTCCAGACAGTAGAGCTCCCAGCAGGTGTTGCCCATTTGGACGCCGGCCTGGCCGACGTGGACTGAGATACATTCACGCTGGAGGGTAGAGATGGTACGGATAGAGTTCATTTGATACGTTCATAACCTTGACCAAACCGTCCTCATCAAATAACTCTAATAACACTTAATAGCAACCTGTTTAACAAGGCTCCTCCCTTTTGTGCTGAAAGACATTCAGACGTGACTCAACCTTAATGGATGTTCTGTATTCACCAAGCATACGCTAGAACAAACTTTACACACAGCATTGCACCTTATGTCACCACAAGTGCATGTATGTATTACTAACTAGTTCCATGTGTCAATAAAGGGTTTGGCCGAGACACAGATATATTGACTCAAAATTAACACACCTTTAAAGAAAACATCTTTACCTGCCTGTCAACAGCACAACCCAAAAAAATTGTGTTCTGGAGCTCAATGTAATTTCAAATGCTTAAAAAGCATCAAAATACTCTAATGTCGCCTAATTTTGGGATTACTTTCAGAGTAATCTTTCCTTATTAGACATATACACAAAAATGGTTGTTCATTTTAATGTGAGCGACTGGAGCTCAGTTAAGGAATAACACGTATATTGCTACACCAACAGTAAGTACTCCGAGTGTGTGCTCTGGAAGCTCTTGTGATATTTTCCCACAAGTATTTCCTGTTTGTGTAGCACGTCATTCTTAAAACACCTGCTACAAACATTCTTGAAATATTTACTTTTTAAAGGTGTTTCCGAAACAATAGCAATAAGTAAGTAAGTAAGTAAGTAATATATATTTGTATGGAGGTATTTGGATGTTTTGAAATGTCTTTTTGGACGAAGATGAAAACGAAGACAACTGAGCTCTTGTCGCTACATTAAAATAAACAAACATTTTTGTCTATAACTCTAAAAAGAAAAGATTACTCTGAAAATAATCCGCGAAACGTAGTCGACTTGAGAGTGAGTAGAAAATGAATTATACATGTTGGGTGAACTATAACTTTTAGTCAATCTTGGGGGATAAAATTAAGCAATAGCTGCTTGGCAGAGGTCTGCACTTGTTGAGTGTTTTTGTCTAGTTTGTACTTCATAGAATGAATAAAGATGGTTCCTGATTGGCAAGATATCGTTCTTGGTTTGTAGTTATTATTACTTGTTTATACTTTATATTCTTTTGACTTGTAAAATGTTTCTGTCTGTCTGTTTGTTAATAAAGCTCTTGTTTATCTGTGTGTTCTTCAGTCAGATGCTGTGTTTGTTCCCACGGGAACTTTCCCAAATGATCAATAAAGTTCTTTCTTAAGTTGCCAAACCAAACAGCGTCTGTTGACGTGAGCATGCGTGTCCAGTTTGACTTCTTTTTCCTACGACAATGGAAGGAAAACACGATTCACGAGTCCGGCTTCCTGTTCTGCGACTGGTCTACATGTTGAAACAGCTTCGACGAGCAAACAAGACCAGTTTCGTGCATCTGTTTGCTCAAGAATGGCGGCCCTTTACTCGTCCTGAATCACTTTCACCGTCGCCTCCCTCAGGCGTCACCACATGCCTGTGAAGGTTCTGGATGATCTGGTGATTTAATCTGTCGTATTCCACTCATCCTTCGCTCCAGGACTCGTCGGTAAAGTCACTGACTTCACGTCAACATCCCAGAGGTCGTCGGTGTGTCTGTCGAAGCAGCTATTCCTGGAGCTAACCTGACACCGGGTGACGGTTCTGAACCGTGTCCATCCCCAACGTCATTCCTTCAGATTACGAAATCATCTCCACGACGGAGGAAAACACTCAGGAAAAACGAACATGCTGCGACATCCTCAGAACAAGTTGGACTGGAATTCTTTGGCGTGTCTGGATTAATAGATCCTGGGCCTGTTGGCAGGAAGTGAGCGTGTACGTGTTACGGCTAAAACACCTGTAATAACTTATTATTTAAACTAACATGTTTGCAAATGAGGTCAAATGTTACAGTTTTAATAGAAATTGCCCAACACACCTGATGTATTTTATTCCATCTGCATTTACTATGTAATAAGAGCCACTTCTTTATTAGATAAATGTTTTTTTTAAGGACTTTACGTCAAATGACCTCAATTTCAGTTTCAAAAATATCTCAACTAATTACCTGCACACGTTTATTTTAAGTTTTGGTGTCAGGCTAAGTCTACAGGAACATAAGGAGAGGCCAGATTAAATATTTGCTGACATAGTGTCATAAAGAAAACAGCTGACACAGAGAGAAAAGCAGTATAAATAAAGTTATACTCACCATGACGTCAGTTGAGCTGAGGAAAAAAGTAAAAAGGTTGATTGAAGAGAATAAAAGTGTGTTTTTGTGTCTCCTTTCTTGCGCTTCGACCGACAATGTGGTGCGAGAGAGAAAGTCTGTCAGTCGCACGTCAACTGTCAAACGCTTTTTCAGCGGCAGGACACGCCCCCATTTCAGTGTCGGGAGCGCGCGGCCGGAGCGCGCACGTCACCGTGAAAATATGTCGCGCCTTACGTCACATTTAATTTAAGAAACAATTATTCAACGTAATTAAAAAAATATATATATATTATTGACTTTATAGTGTTGAAGGTTCTATGTCAAATTAAAAAATGCGCATAAAAATCCAAATATAAAAATGAAATACAGATAATAAAAATGTAATAATCGTGTACAATAAGATGTGGAATAATGTGAGTTTCAGATGAATAATATTTTTTTAATTGAGTTATTTTTTCGCCAAAACATCTTATTAAGTTTTTTATAACTTGATTTTTACTATTTTCTAATCGATATTTACCATCAATAAACAGTTTTTGCCTTCATTCTTACCGGGTTAAATAACAATAAAGTCATTGAATCATTTCGCTGTTCAACACGGATATGTAAGTTAAACATTTTGCCTCTAGATGACGCTGTTATTTAAGTTAAAACCATCAGTGATCAGCATAAAAAACATGTTGTTTAAACTTCCTAAAGTATTGTTATAGTCGTGTTTGCGTCAAATTATAAACTATTTTACGAGATAAAAGATGGTTTAAGGGCTTATAGAAGAACATTTAGTTATTTCTTCTTAACGCATGTTGCGCACGAGCCCTCAAACGTTCATCACATGAACGAGAACATTCAGGAAGTTTGTCAAGATATTCACGTGATTTTATTTTGAAGGTTTCTTTAGTGTTTTCCGGTGAGTTTCTGCCAGTGTCAGCGTGTTTTGAGCAAAACAACGTTGAAATACAAGTGCGAATTAAATGGGATTAACTGGAGGAAATATAAAGATTAAATTACGTTTAAATGCTTTGTTTTAAACAAAAAATCTATTAATATCTACAAATAACTATAAATATAAAAATAGATACAAAAATGAATGTATGTGGAAAAAAAACAACCTTAAAATACATAATTATCAGACAAAAATGATGTTTCAGAATTAAAATAGCTCATGGTGTCCATGTTTTTTAACATACTTTTAATTTCATTGAGGGATCAATCAATCTTCTGTTCTGCATCAAGAGATAAACGTCTAAACTGACGTAGGACACAGAGAAATATCCTCGTGTCACTTTAATCCTTCATCCTCCTCTGAATCCATTTGACCAGAAATGGGGTCAAACTCTGCAGGTCGCCCGACATAATCACAGTAGAAAAACACATTTGTTACGAGCCGTGATCTCCCTCGGGCTCCAGCCTCACAATAGGAAACAGGACACGACGTATGGATCCGAATCATGACCTGCTTGTCGAGAGTTTGGTTCCACTTGTTTAAGAGAGTGTTGATGGGCTTTTCTCAGCTGTTTACTTTAGACACGGCAGTAAAACACGCTCAGGAACGTTTCACACTTTAAGACAAACACGGCGTTCAAACCACCTGACACAGGGTTCAGACGACGATGAGTCGACCTGTTGCTTCGTTGACACTTTCCACTGTTTCCATGTGACGTGACACCGTGAAAGTCTCTTCTTAAGACTGGAAAAACCCAGATTTATATTTAATTCTGTATAAATAAATCCTGGGTTTATATGTGAAATTATTCTGTTCTTTTTTAGAAATCACACTGTATAGTTTCAAGGTCTTTAGCACATGTGTCTACTGCAGAGACCTGGCCTTTGGAGTCAGTTTCTGTGGTGTTTAAGATAAGATAAGGAACATAGAAGGTCAACAAATGCACATATACAGAGAAAAGAGAAATACACACAGGGTTCACTTCACTTCATTTAAAAATATATATTTCGTTTTTACTTGATAACAGAATTTTTACAGTATAAAAAAAATAAAATAAAATAAAATGTATGTATGATCAGAATCAGAAACTCAACACTCAACACAACACAGGAATATTCCTAATATTGTGGTAACGTTACAGAATAAAATAATCAAATAACACAAATTAAATGGAATTAAATGAAGAAAAAAAATACAATAAATCAAAATGCATTAAGAGACATTACCATAAAATTGCATAGAATTAATGAATTAACGAAAAAAGAAAGTACATTAAAACAAAGAAAATTTAAATAATGAAGTAAGTAATATTTGTAAAGCCCTTTTTTAGACCAGGGTCACAAAGCGCTTAAACAATCAAAACAATACACAATAAAATATAAACTTAAAAAGGTCAAGATAACACAGAGACAAACACAAGAGTCTCAGAGAATCAAGGAAAAGCTCAAATAAAAGTGTCTTGAGATGTTTCTTGAAGGAGTCAGTAGATCATCAAACACATGTTTCTTGAAGGAGTCAGTAGATCATCAAACACAGATGTTTCTTGAAGGAGTCAGTAGATCATCAAACACAGATGTTTCTTGAAGGAGTCAGTAGATCATCAAACACAGATGTTTCTTGAAGGAGTCAGTAGATCATCAAACACAGAGATGTTTCTTGAAGGAGTCAGTAGATCATCAAACACAGATGTTTCTTGAAGGAGTCAGTAGATCATCAAACACAGATGTTTCTTGAAGGAGTCAGTAGATCATCAAACACAGATGTTTCTTGAAGGAGTCAGTAGATCATCAAACACAGATGGTTCTTGAAGGAGTCAGTAGATCATCAAACACAGATGTTTCTTGAAGGAGTCAGTAGATCATCAAACACAGATGTTTCTTGAAGGAGTCAGTAGATCATCAAACACAGATGTTTCTTGAAGGAGTCAGTAGATCATCAAACACAGATGTTTCTTGAAGGAGTCAGTAGATCATCAAACACAGGTGGTTCTTGAAGGAGTCAGTAGATCATCAAACACAGATGGTTCTTGAAGGAGTCAGTAGATCATCAAACACAGATGGTTCTTGAAGGAGTCAGTAGATCATCAAACACAGATGGTTCTTGAAGGAGTCAGTAGATCATCAAACACAGATGGTTCTTGAAGGAGTCAGTAGATCATCAAACACAGATGTTTCTTGAAGGAGTCAGTAGATCATCAAACACAGAGATGTTTCTTGAAGGAGTCAGTAGATCATCAAACACACATGTTTCTTGAAGGAGTCAGTAGATCATCAAACACACATGTTTCTTGAAGGAGTCAGTAGATCATCAAACACAGATGTTTCTTGAAGGAGTCAGTAGATCATCAAACACAGATGTTTCTTGAAGGAGTCAGTAGATCATCAAACACAGATGTTTCTTGAAGGAGTCAGTAGATCATCAAACACAGATGTTTCTTGAAGGAGTCAGTAGATCATCAAACACAGATGTTTCTTGAAGGAGTCAGTAGATCATCAAACACAGATGTTTCTTGAAGGAGTCAGTAGATCATCAAACACAGATGTTTCTTGAAGGAGTCAGTAGATCATCAAACACAGATGTTTCTTGAAGGAGTCAGTAGATCATCAAACGCAGATGGTTCTTGAAGGAGTCAGTAGATCATCAAACACAGATGGTTCTTGAAGGAGTCAGTAGATTATCAAACACAGATGTTTCTTGAAGGAGTCAGTAGATCATCAAACACAGAGATGGTTCCAAAGCTTAGGAGCAACAGTCTGGAAGGATTTCTCTCCTCTGTTTCGGAAGTTCAGGAACCATCAGTAGATTCTGATCCACAGACCTCAGAGCCCGAGCTGGGGTGTAAGTCTGGATCAGATCACTGATGGAAGGTCTGACCATGAATAGATCTGAAAGTAAGAACCAGAATTTTAAAATGATCCTGAAAGAAACTGGCAGCCAGTGAAGAGTTTGAAAGATCGGAGAAATGTGAGTTCTTCTACTAGAGCGGCTCAGAATTCTGCCTGCAGAGATAATCTTTAAAGGTCAATAATCTACTTTGATTTAAGACAACCATCTAACGGGAGAGTTGGACACATATAATTCACTATATCATTTGACGATTATAACTATTAAACCATGAATGAAAAAACATGAATAACTTCTTCTACAGAATCCATAATGCACTGCAACAATTCAAGCCTCAAGAAAATGTATTTCCTTTGACTTGACGTGGTCAGTTCATGAAGATGTTCCGAGTGTAAACCGTCTCCAAAGAACCACTGATGATGGAACACAATGGTCGGCCATCTTGGCGAGGATTGAGTGGCAGCACTACACACAGGTACACACTGAGATACAATGACTAGGGTGGTGACCTCCTTCTGCATTGTCTGACTTTGGATTTTATCGCGGTTCCCTCGGCGACTCCTCAGATTACAGCTCGGATCAAATCACTGTCGTGAGCATGTATAAAAGAGCAGGGACGACACCACGCTCGCCACGACGTCTTCTTTCCGTCCGTGAACCCTGGACTAGAGACGATGGTGAGAACTTACACTAGCTTGAGATGTTTAATGAAGTGTGTTTTCCATCAGATCACTCGTGTAACCGATCTGCTCACTTTCCACAGCGCGAGTGTATCTCCATTCATGTCGGCCAGGCCGGCGCCCAGATTGGAAATGCATGCTGGGAGCTTTACTGCCTGGAACATGGGATCCAGCCTGACGGACAGGTGCCCTCGGACAAGGCTGTCGGTGGAGGGGATGACGCCTTCAACACCTTCTTCAGCGAGACCGGAGCCGGGAAACATGTCCCGAGAGCCATCTTTGTGGACCTGGAGCCCACAGTCATAGGTCGGTGTCACTCTTGTTAAACCTTTTTAGAGTGAGGGTCCCACCTTTGGCCCTGGAAATACTTTGTGGTCTTGCGATAACTATTTCCTCCGGGCTGGGATACTGTCCTGCCTGGGGAACCTGACGCATCAAAGATTGTATTAATGAAATAATCCAGACTATTAACTAGATTATCTTGTTTATCTTGGTGGCTCTATGATGGGCTAAAACAAAGTCCAGAGATCTGCTTTGGCTCCAAACCGACAGGTTGCTAAAATATTAACCGTACCTAATAGACCTAAGATATCCATCATGTCTTCATATTACTTTTGTGTGCTTCTTTGGAGAAGACTAATTTAATACGCAGTGCCTTTAGAACCACTTTAGAGATTATCTTGAAGTATATACTCAACAAAAGTTAGTATTCCAGTCACTTGGTAGATCCGTATATCAATAAAAACTAAACAAAATAATTAGAGTCCCAATGAAAGTTTATTAAAGTAAAAAACCTTACGAATAAAAACAGACGCAAAACCCAAACACTACTGCAACGTCAAGAGATGAGACGGTAAATCAAGCGTATGAATGTACTAGGAGTAGGAGGAACCACCTGCTGAGCTTTCAAGTGGTTCTCCAGACACAAATCGTTTCGTGTCTCTAACAGTTAGTTTGACTGACCATTGATCTCGTCCTCCAGATGAGGTGCGTACAGGAACCTACCGTCAACTGTTCCACCCTGAGCAGCTGATCACGGGGAAAGAAGACGCTGCTAACAACTACGCTCGCGGTCACTACACCATCGGGAAGGAGATCATCGACTCGGTTTTGGACCGGACTCGTAAATTGGTAAAGGAGGACAAAATGGTGTTGGATTGTGTACTTCAACAAGTTCTAAACATTCATTCTCACACAGGGTTAGGGTAAGAGTAAGGGTTAGGGTTAGGGTTAGGGTTAGGATAACAAGACAGTTACTCTACTGTTTCATTGTTTATGAAGGGTTACTTCTTATTCTTCGTATTCTATTATAACAAAAAAGTCATTGATCAGGCAATTGATAACTTTACTTTCTCATTGTAGTCGGACCAGTGTACTGGACTGCAAGGGTTCCTGATCTTTCACTCCTTCGGTGGAGGCACTGGTTCTGGGTTCACTTCCCTGCTGATGGAGCGACTCTCTGTCGACTATGGCAAGAAGTCCAAGCTCGAATTTGCAGTGTACCCAGCTCCCCAGGTGTCCACCGCCGTGGTGGAGCCCTACAACTCCATCCTGACCACCCACACCACCCTGGAGCACTCCGACTGCGCGTTCATGGTGGACAACGAAGCCATCTACGACATCTGCCGCAGGAATCTGGACATCGACAGGCCCTCGTACACCAACCTGAACAGGCTCATCGGACAGATCGTGTCTTCGATCACGGCTTCTCTTCGCTTTGACGGAGCCCTGAATGTGGATCTCACCGAGTTCCAGACCAATCTGGTGCCTTACCCTCGTATCCACTTCCCTCTGGCCACCTACGCCCCCGTCATCTCCGCAGAGAAGGCCTACCACGAGCAGCTGTCCGTGGCCGACATCACCAACGCCTGCTTCGAGCCCGCCAACCAGATGGTGAAGTGTGACCCTCGTCACGGTAAATACATGGCCTGCTGTCTGCTGTATCGTGGAGACGTCGTGCCCAAGGACGTCAACTCGGCCATCGCCGCCATCAAAACCAAACGCAGCATCCAGTTCGTGGACTGGTGCCCCACCGGCTTCAAGGTGGGCATCAACTACCAGCCCCCCACCGTGGTTCCAGGAGGAGACCTGGCCAAGGTGCAGAGGGCGGTGTGCATGCTGAGCAACACCACCGCCATCGCCGAGGCCTGGGCTCGCCTGGACCACAAGTTCGACCTCATGTACGCCAAGAGGGCCTTCGTGCACTGGTACGTGGGCGAGGGGATGGAGGAGGGCGAGTTCTCCGAGGCCAGAGAAGACATGGCGGCGCTGGAGAAGGATTACGAAGAAGTGGGAACTGATTACGTGGAGGAGGACGAAGGAGACGAATACTGAAATGAATAATTAATGGATGTAGATGACTTGAAAAATGTGAAAATTAAAGAATCGGTGACAATATTTGACTCAGTATTTTCTGTAAATGTGACAAGATTCCCCTGAAAGTCACAAAAGTCTGTCAACACAGCGTCGGTTCAATCCTCATGACATCTCTTCTTTGTCCAGGCAGACCCCGCCCTCGGCCAGCACCTCCCCCCACTATCCCGTTACGTGTGGAATGTGACTTATGAAAGAGCGACTATGTCCACGACGTGAGCGTCGAGCTGTCAGAACGAGGGCGAAAAAAAAGAGCGACCGGACTGGCGTCGTTTGTGCCGCTCGCTCAGACAAAAGGATCCCAGTCTCCCCTGAATCACAGAGTCTGTGGTCAGATTGAAGCTGTGACAACACTGTGAGATTAAACCAGCAGATCGTGTCTTCACACGTGAATAATGAAGTATTTTTTATCAGATTATTTGAGATGGAAATCAAGAAAACAATAGGAAACATGTGCCTGTGCTGGGGAGAGAAAAATGTTAGTAAGTAGTTAATAAAAAGATAAAACTGACGCCATTATATTGTCCTAGAATAAGAAAACACAAATTAAAGCAAATCCAGAAGCTGAGTTGACAACTAGTAAAAACTCAAGATATAAATGAGGGAAAAAAGCATTTAAAATTACCAATATAGATGGAGAATTATCTATATTTACATATCTTATAAAAGGAATTAGCAAGAGTGCTGCACCTGTTTCAAACAAAGAAATTAAAAACATCACTGTGCATTTTTTATTATTATATTTATTGAAGAAAATATACGTGGCAAGAATATGGGAAATAATTATGAAAAGTACTTATTAAACAAATCAAAATTTTACATCACAAAATGATAAACACTTAAAGGATTATATACAACTATTATTAGGATTGATTTTTTTTTTTTTTTAATATATAAAGAAAGATAAACATAGTAATAATAATAATAATAAATAATTATGGCACCCTTTAATAAATTACGAGGAGGAAAGAACCTGCTCAAACCGTATGAAAATGTTTAAATTAAACATAAATACATTTTTTTAAATATCACATCCCAATATAAATACATTCTAAACACTTAGATATGAATTAAAAATACTATATGATTTGTATGATTTTGTATTTAAACAAATTAAAAAAATAGAAAAAGTATTATGAACATAATTAACAATTTCAAATGACAAAATAGACATTCACACCTAACCTAACAATCAAAAGATATATTAATTAAAATGAAAATAGTAGAACAGCATTTCTTAAATTCACCTCAAGTTATTTATTTTAAAATTAAACTAAACTATGAATAAAGGTAACATCGATGCCAACTTTGATCCAGCAGACAATCGTCCACTAGTTCAGAAACATGATCTGTTGTAAATGTGTGTATTGTTTGGAAAAGATGCAAAAAAAAACCTACTATACCAATAATATATTTATGAACCTTTCATTAAAATAAAATAATATATTTTTTAAAACACATTAAATCTCAATATTCACTCAAATTACTCAGAGAATCATTGAACAAAAGGACAAAGACAAAAATGGTAAAAAGTCCTAAACTTCAGGAAGTTCAAACAACAATAAATACAAAATAAAAGCTACAGATAAAACCTGTGACTCGCTGCTTAGATTAAGTACACAATATAGTGTTTATCCTCGAAAACCTTTCCAGACAGCAGGTGTTCACGAGGGGGAGGAGTCATCCACGCACTTTAAAAACACTCGTGTTTGGTCCCTTCCCGTCTCTCTGCAGCTGTTTGACGGCACTTCCGGTCACGCCCTGCCCTGCTCATCCCGGACTATATAAGCTCCGCCCCTCCGGCGTCACTGCACTACTGTCTTGAGTCTGATTCCTGCTCACGTGACGAAGGACAAGCAGACAAAATGGTGAGTAAAATTCTCTCTTCATCACCATGAAGATGATGATGAAGATGGTGACGATGCAGTCTATAGTTTATTTTTTATATTCTCTTGCGCTGGATTAAAACCAGTTTAATTTATTTTTAAATATACATCGTTGAGTTGTAAGTGGTAAAACTTTTAAACTTTAAATCCCGCTAACACGGTGCGAGATATTCTGGGTCAGATACGAGTTTATTTGTATTTATTTATTTATTTATTTATTTATTTCATCAGGCCTCGCTCGCTGGATTAAACCCCGCATCTGTGCAGCACTGACACCGTTAGCATGACTAGCTAACACCCCTCAAGGGTGACGTCACCGCGGGTGTCATTTTTTAAGGGTTTTATGTGAGAGTCATCGTGGCAGTGGGGGAGGGATGGAGGGATGGAGGGATGGAGAGAAAAGAGGAGTGGTCTGCGCAACATGACGGACCCGGCAGCCATTTTCGTTCAATAAAGACTTTTCCGCTGGTGATGAAGAGGGAGGTGCACTGTTGCTTCAGAAGTGAAGGGAGGAGGAGGAGGAGAGAAGAAAGAGGGAGGAGGAGAGGAGAGAAGGAAGAGGGAGGGGAGGAAGAGGGAGGAGGGAGGGGAGGAGAGATGGGAGGAGGAGAGGATAGAAGGAGGAGGGAGGAGGAGAGGAGACATGGGAGGAGGAGGAGAGGAGATGAGGAGGAGGAGAGGAGAGAAGGAAGAGGGAGGAGGAGGGAGGGGAGGAGAGATGGGAGGAGGAGAGGATAGAAGGAGGAGGGAGGAGGAGAGGAGACATGGGAGGAGGAGGAGAGGAGATGAGGAGGAGGAGAGGAGAGAAGGAAGAGGGAGGAGGAGGGAGGGGAGGAGAGATGGGAGGAGGAGAGGATAGAAGGAGGAGAGGAGATGAGGAGGAGGAGAGGAGGAGGGAGGGGAGGAGAGATGGGAGGAGGAGAGGAGAGTAGGAGGAGGGAGGAGGAGAGGAGACATGGGAGGAGGAGGAGAGGAGAGATGGGAGGAGGAGAGGAGAGAAGGAGGAGGGAGGAGGAGGAGAGAAGGTAGAGGGAGGAGGAGAGGAGACATGGGAGGAGGAGGAGAGGAGAGGGAGGAGGAGGGAGGAGAAATGGGAGGAGGAGGGTGAGGACAGAATGAAGGATTTACTGCTGACGCAGGGAGTTTTTCCTTTCTAATGCAGTATTTATGTTTCAGATCAATTCAACTAAATGATGTATGTTTTGACTCATTTCCTGTTTGACTCTTGATCCATAAACTCTCCACAGTGACTTGGATCCTCTGAAGTGATTGAAATGAAACCAGTAGGCGTCAAAGTTATATATTTTTCTTCTATTAAATAAAGTATTATCCTTAAGGAAGGAGCGTCGCTTCATCCCAGGAATGAGTGAATCCTCCGTCAGAGGCGGATCTAGCAAACATATTGACGAGATGAGAGCAGGAAATGTAGACTAGACTTAGATTTCCTTTTATTTTCGTTGCAAGAAAAACACCGAAGTGAAACTGGCTATAGAATTTCGTTGCTTGGCAACGCAAACACAACATAGAATGAATTAGGTAGAACTTTATTGATCCTCAGGACGTCTCCTTCGGAAAGTTGCTTTTCCAATTAGACACAGCAATACAGACGATTATTCATAAAAACAAGAACAGAGGGAAATAAAAAAAATGTGTGTATATAAAAAGAATACATATAAATAAAGTTAAAAATAGTGCAATATAGTTTAAATGGAATAAATAATGTTTTAAATATTGCATTATTCATTATATGACGGATGTATAAATAGAATTTATTGAGTTTAGAAGGCACCTGGGCGGCAAAGCTTTCGTTTGGGATGGTGTTTTTTTTTTTTTACCGTGGTCGGTTTATTTAATTGGAAAGAAAATGGATCGCAGCGCAGAGTCACGGGTGTCGAGGTCAAGTCCGACTCATGATAAATATGTCAGTCACAGATCACATCCGTCAAACTCCATCATACAAGGAGACATAATATTTAACCGGGCTGAACAAAAATGTATAATCACCGAACAGGAAGTCGGTCTAATCTTCATATTTTCTATCTTCAAGGCTCAATTTCTTAGACTATAAAGCACTTGTGTGTTTGTGTGGGTTCTTGTTGTACTTGCTGACCTCAAACCAATGTGGTAGACAGTACAAACAGTTCATTAACAATGTTTGTAAACTTACAACCAGGTGCCTCAAGGCTCCATAGTATTACGTAGTCGGGAGTCTTGCGGTCGCCATAGCAACCGGGCCTAGCAAGCTGCGCCGCACAGTTCACAGACGGACGGAGACGTAAACAACAACGAGACATAGAAGTACAAATTGACAACTTTACAGAATGTGACACTGATTCGTCGAATTGCACATTTAAGAAATGCTTGATTTATACAATAAAAAATTATAAATAATCACACTTGCCAATATCGCAATATCAATATTATTTCGATATCTGCAGCCTTAATCTACAGTTTTGAGGCCACTTGAATGACGCATACGTTTCATTTGGAACCAAGAATAAAGTTTCTAGTTCGTGAGGAATACTTTTTCCCTTTTTATAACTTACCTCATCCTTATAAAAAGAAAATGACATGTGACGCATTGTAGAAATCTTGAGTTTTATTTTGTTCATTTATTTTTCAAGCTGTTTTCATACAGAAAATGTAAATATAAAATCTCCAGTGGAAAAAATGACGTTTGTTAACAATTCTGAAATCAACCTGAATGTTCACAGCCTCTGTCACTTTTAATAATAATAATATTAATAATAATAATGCACTTTTCAGTGGTTCTTCAGGAATGAAAGCTCAAACGTTGGCAATGAAACTTGTCACCAAGGACAAAAGCTGTTCATTACTTGATTCTCCAGCAGAATTAGTTTGTTCCACAAAATAACCAGAGCTCGATACCAGGCCATATGACTGGATGTTTTTGTGTTTTATGGAAAAAAAAACTTGTCTAAAGTTTGTCCTTGTGTTTTGTAGCGTGAGTGTATTTCTATGCATGTTGGCCAAGCCGGCGCCCAGATGGGCAATGCATGCTGGGAGCTGTACTGCCTGGAACATGGGATCCAGCCTGATGGACAGATGCCTTCTGACAAGACGATTGGAGGCGGAGACGACTCCTTCAACACCTTCTTCAGTGAGACCGGAGCCGGGAAACATGTCCCCAGAGCCATCTTTGTGGACCTGGAGCCCACAGTGATAGGTCGGTCCGTAGATGAGGAGGTGACGTGACGAGTCCTTGTCTCTACCTGCACTCACTCAAAACTGTTTTTATGTTCCCTCCAGATGAGGTGCGTACAGGAACCTACCGTCAACTGTTCCACCCTGAGCAGCTGATCACGGGGAAAGAAGACGCTGCTAATAACTACGCTCGCGGCCACTACACCATCGGGAAGGAGATCATCGATCTGGTGTTGGACCGGACCCGTAAACTTGTGAGTTTATGATGATTCTAGTGAAACTATCTAATGAAAGTTGATCCTGTGAATGACTTGTTTGACGTGTCATGGTGTTTCGTTTTAACAGGCTGACCAGTGTACTGGACTGCAAGGGTTCCTGATCTTCCACTCCTTCGGTGGAGGCACTGGTTCTGGATTCACGTCCCTGCTGATGGAGCGACTCTCTGTCGACTATGGCAAGAAGTCCAAGCTCGAGTTTGCAGTGTACCCAGCTCCCCAGGTGTCCACCGCCGTGGTGGAGCCCTACAACTCCATCCTGACCACCCACACCACCCTGGAGCACTCCGACTGCGCCTTCATGGTGGACAACGAAGCCATCTACGACATCTGCCGCAGGAACCTGGACATCGAAAGGCCCTCGTACACCAACCTGAACAGGCTCATCGGACAGATCGTGTCTTCGATCACGGCTTCTCTTCGCTTCGATGGAGCCCTGAATGTGGATCTCACCGAGTTCCAGACCAATCTGGTGCCTTACCCTCGTATCCACTTCCCTCTGGCCACCTACGCCCCCGTCATCTCCGCAGAGAAGGCCTACCACGAGCAGCTGTCCGTGGCCGACATCACCAACGCCTGCTTCGAGCCCGCCAACCAGATGGTGAAGTGTGACCCTCGTCACGGTAAATACATGGCCTGCTGTCTGCTGTATCGTGGAGACGTCGTGCCCAAAGACGTCAACTCCGCCATCGCCGCCATCAAAACCAAACGCACCATCCAGTTCGTGGACTGGTGCCCCACCGGCTTCAAGGTGGGCATCAACTACCAGCCCCCCACCGTGGTTCCAGGAGGAGACCTGGCCAAGGTGCAGAGGGCAGTGTGCATGCTGAGCAACACCACTGCCATCGCCGAGGCCTGGGCTCGCCTGGACCACAAGTTCGACCTCATGTACGCAAAGAGGGCCTTCGTCCACTGGTACGTGGGCGAGGGGATGGAGGAGGGCGAGTTCTCCGAGGCCAGAGAAGACATGGCGGCGCTGGAGAAAGATTACGAAGAAGTTGGCACCGACAGTGTTGGAGAGGAGGATGAAGAGGGCGAGGAGTACTAACCCCGGCATAGAAGTAACATGTCTGTTGTTAAAGTGCAACATTCTGGTCACATGGGTTCAAGTATTTACGTCAACAATAAAGATTTTGAACCAGTCATCGTGTCGGTCCCCATTTCTACCGTTAACCTGATGAATATCACTATGCAATGTAAGGAAAAATGAATTTGACCCTGAAAAACTTTTGTTAGGTTCCCTGTCATGAAGATAATTTATAGACCAACACTGGGATTAAATTGCTGTCGAAACTTTTTTTAAACAAACATAACTTAAAGTGTGATGCTATTTTGTTTGAAAGTCTCATTTTTAACTGGTACTCTTCAGAAGTAATTATTTTGATCTTGTAATTCTTGGTAAAATTAATCACTTATTCAAATGTGGCTGCAAATGAAGTGCAGTCGTACCAAACCCTTGTCCAGGAACCAACACGGGTCCATAAAGCGTTTACCAGGTTCCACAGAAAGACTAACTTTGGTTATTTCCTTATTCTCAACCGTCTGAAAATGTTTTACTAACCGTCTGTGTGTGTTACTGGTAGCAGCAAATAAGAAAAACCCTAAAGTGTTATTTGACACAATTAAATCTCTCGTGTCTCCTGTTCCTAAAAACACGCCTGTTTTCTGTGAAGCTGACAGCAATGCATTGTTGAGATTCTTCATTGACAAAATTAAATTGATCAAAGAGAAAAGCTCTCTTTTGTTTTGAACCCCTACTGTCTCTGAGCCCCTTTCCTCCTCTTGGTCTTCCTTCACTGCTGGATCTCTGGGTGATAATTCAGCACTAGTGAACAAGATGAAACCCTCCTCTTGCTCAGATGACGTCCTTCCTTGTAGGCTTTTTATCAAAGTATTTGATGTAATCGGGCCCTGGGTTACCAATATGGTGAACCTCTCCCTTTCCACAGGGGTTTTTCCCAATGCATTTAAACATGCCATTGTGGAGCCTCTGCTCAAAAAAACAGGCTCAGACCCAACTGACCTCAGTAATTTTAGGCCTATTTCTAAGCTCCCTTTCTTGTCCAAGATCTTGGAGAAGGTGGTGTCTGAGCAGCTGTCTTTGTTCCTGGATCAGAGCGACATCCATGAGAAGTTTCAGTCTGGATTCTGTAAACATCACTCTACGGAGACGGCTTTATTGAAAGTGTCCAGTGACATCATGATGTCGGCTGACTCTAGTAAATTCACTGTTCTGGTTCTTTTGGATCTGTCCTCAGCCTTTGACACAGTTGATCCCCAGATCCTGTTGAGAAGACTGAGGGATGAAGTGGGACTGTCTGGGTCTATGTTACAGTGGTTCTCATCATATCTTTCTTGGCGCAGTTTCAGTGTATCTGCCAATCAAATGAGGTCTGAATCGGTAGATTTGTTGTGTGGAGTGCCTCAAGGTTCTGTTCTGGGTCCTTTATTGTTTTTGCTGTACTTGATTCCTCTCTGTAAAATCATTCAGAGATTTCCTGATGTTTCTTATCACATTTTTGCTGATGACATCCAGCTCTACTGCTCTGTTGATCCAACTGAGCTCCGGAGGCTGAACTTAGTCAATTGATTGCTAGAAATCAAACAATGAGTGAAAACACTTTGCAGCTAAATCTGGACAATTGATTGTTTATGATAAGGTTCCAGGGTGGAGTCAGTACTTGGGTGACTTAGGTCAGTCTGCGAAACTGAGCCTGAGAAACCTGGGTGTTGTATTTATCAAAGAAATGTCTCTTGTTCAAAACTGCAGAAAAACTGACCAGAAACTGTTTCCTTCAACTGAGAAAAATCTCTTAACTTAGGAAAATGTTGTGCATGATCTGCAGCTTGTAATCCATGCGTTTGTATCTTCTCGCCTGGACTATTGTAACAGTTTATTTGCATGTCTTAACAAGAAGGATGTGTCTCGCCTGCAATTCATACAAAACTCTGCAGCCAGAATTCTGAGCCGCTCTAGTAGAAGAACTCACATTTCTCCTTCAAACTCTTCACTGGCTGCCAGTTTCTTTCAGGATCATTTTAAAATTCTGGTTATTAGTTTCAGATCTATTCATGGTCAGACCTTCCATCAGATATGACCCAGACTTACACCCCAGCTCGGGCTCAGGTGAATTTGATATTTCTGAGCCTTTTGTCTTTTATATTTGCTCTTCTTCCAGCAGATCTGTGACGTCAAGAATCACAGAAGAGACGCTGTTGTCTCTGAAGAAAGACGACACTGATGAACACTATTGATTAAACGTATTGATCCATTTGGTTTAAATGTTTCGTACATTTTTCATTTATTAGATAGATTTAGATAGATTTTCCTACATTGTCCCACAAGGGGAAAATTTACAATTATTATTATTTATTATTATTATTATTATTATTATTATTATTATTATTAAGTATTTTTTATTTATTCATTTTACTTTTGCTGTATTTGAACATACTTGTTTAGTATTTATAAAAAAAATAATGAAAAAAAATACATTTTATTTAAAAGTGTCTTTCAACAGACCCAAGGTCGCTTCACAGTCAAATCTCAAAGTACAATAAAATCATATAATACAATAAAATATATCTAGTGCTTTAAAAAATGTTGAAAAGCTGCAAATATTAAAGTGAACGTAAATATATCATCTGCAGACAATAAAGTTTAATTTATCCAGACCTTTATACTTTAGAAATCACTGGAGCAAATTAATTTTGAGCACATCTTGACATCTGAAAGAATAAGAATAGAATCATTAAAAAACATCACAGAGCTAGAAAAGATGATCGTATCTTTTGTTTTGATGTTAAAACTACAAAAACCTTCTACATGATGCCTTCAAGGAACAAGAGAAGCAAAAATAAGCAAACATGTCTTTATACATCTGTGTAGCACATGGAAAACTATTAAAATACAGATGTTTGCATAAAATATCCTCGTGAAATCTGATTTAAAATTGAACCTGAAACACATTTTAAGGAACAACCGTCTTAACGAAGGAAACTCAAATTTGAAGATTTAGATATTTCATGATTTAAGATAAGATTATGAATTTTAAAGAGTATGAATTAAAAAATACTGAGTAAATATATTTTTGAATTATTTGAATAAGAATATCAAACTCTTTGTTTAAAATAAAAATCAAACAAGTAAAAAATCGTCTATTTAAATGTCTCCTGCGTTGCCTACCAACCAGGCCACACATTCCTGCCGGTGTAGGTACAATTTAGTCCCCCCTACAATATCGGTCCCCCCACTTCCTACGTGATGACGTCACACGCGTCATATGCGAACGTCTCTTTAAAATATTTTTTATGGGTTAAAGAAACGTCAACAGAACGTTTACATGATACTTTTAACTACATAAAACATTTATATTGACAAAAAGACGATCTTCGTCAACACAATCACTTTCCGTTCTTTCATTTCCTGGTCTGACGACACACGTGACTTTGAGACCAATGGAAGGGTCCGCGCTACATGTGACGAAGCCGGTGATTGGCTGAAGCTGTTTTACTAATAATTAAATAAAATAAAATTTGTACCTACACCGACAACATTTTCCTAAGTTCCTAAGAGATTTTTCTCAGTTGAAGGAAACAGTTTCTGGTCAGTTTTCTTCAGTGTTGAACAAGAGACATGTCTTTATCAAATACAACACCCAGGTTTCTGAGGCTCAGTTTGACAGACTGACCTAAGTCACCCAAGTACTGACTCAACCCTGGAACCTTATCATCAGGAGCAATAACTAGAGTTTCAGTTTTGTCCACATTTAGCTGTAAAGTGTTTTCACTCAGCCATTGTTAGATTTCTAGCAAACAATTGACCAAGTTCAGCCTCTGGGGCTCAGTTGGGTCAAAAGAGCAGTAGAGCTGGATGTCATCAGCAAAAATGAGAAATCCTTCCAGACTGTTTCTCCCAAGCTTTGGAACGATCTTCCTCTCTCCTAGCGCTGGAACTCCTGTGTTGTTATCATACTAACAATATTACAATATACTATTATACTAAAGACCTCGACTGCTAAAGACCTGCGCTGTTGAACTAGCTGAGCCACTCCAGCATGTCCTCAACCTCAGTCTACGGTGGGGAAAGTACCAACTCTGTGGAAGACTTCCTGTATTGTTCCAGTCCAGAATAAGATCCGACCGAGCTGAATGATTACAGACCGGTGGCACTGACTTCGCAGCTGATGAAGACACTGGAGCGGCTGGTCCTCAAACATCTCAGGCCACAAGTCCAGCACGCGCAAGCAGTTGGTGTGGAAGATGCCATCCTTCACCTCCTCCATCGGACCTACTCCCACTTGGATAAAGGAAGCGGTTCAGTGAGAATCCTGTTCCTGGACTTTTCTAGAGCCTTCAACACTATCCAACCCACTCTGCTGCAGGACAAACTGACTAAGATGCATGTGGACCCTGGTCTGGTCTCCTGGATTACGGACTATCTTACTGATCGACCACAGTATGTCAGGCTGAAGGATATCAAGTCTGACACTGTGGTGTGCAGTACAGGAGCACCTCAGGGGACAGTACTGGCCCCTCTCCTCTTCACCATCTACACCTCAGACTTCTGCTACAACTCAGAGCTGAGTCTCGTCCAGAAGTATGCTGACGACACTGCCATTGTTGGATGCATCAGGGACAACAGCGAAGACGAGTACAGGACTTTGTGGACTGGAGTGAGAGGAACCAATTGCAGCTGAACACCAAGGAGCTGGTCTTGGACTTCGGGAGGTCCAGGACAAAGCCACGTCCAGTGTCCATCAGAGGTGACGAGGTGAAGATAGTGGACAACTATAAGTACCTCGGTGTGTGGATGGACAGTAAACTGGACTGGTCCTGCAACACAGACCAGGTATATAAGAAGGTTCAGAGTAGAGTAGAGTACTTTCTGAGGAGGCTTCGATCATTTAACATCTGCAAGAAGCTCCTCTGCATGTTCTACCAGTCTATGGTAGCCAGTGTCATGTTCTATGCTGTGGTGTGTTGGGGTGGAAATGTGTCAAGAGGAGTGTCAACAGGTTGGACAGGTTGATCAGGAGGGCTGGCTCTGTGGTTGGAATGAAGCTGGACTCACTGGTGACAGTTGCTGAGAGGAGATCATTGAACAAACTACTGTCCATCATGATGATGACAGTCATCCTCTCAGCACTGTCATCAGTGAACAGAGAAGCAGAATGAGTGCACGAATGCTCCTACCCAGGTGCAACACAAATAGACTCAGGGACTCATTCATCCCTCGGGCTATTAAATTGTACAATTCTGAGTTCGGGGGCAGGAGTGGAGTGAAAGTATCTGAATGTTCTGTTCTATGTTAGTCTTTGTATCCTTTGTCTTTGTTGTTTTTCATTCCTTGACCTATGTTCTTTGTCTTTATCTTTATACTTAGATTGTGTCATCTTGTTCTTTCTCTTTATGTTCTTGTTCTTATTTTATTTTTCATGTATTATTTTTTATTGTTTATGAAAAATTGCTAGCTACTGGAAAAACAATTTCCCGAAGGAGACCTCCTGAGGGATCAATAAAGTTTTACCTTACCTTACCTTACCTTAGTCAGAGTCTGTCTGGTGTGACTCTGGCCTTCTCTCTTCACGGAGGCTCGTTAGCTCCGCCATTAGCGTCGACTCCGGCTCGTCAGCGATATCATCTGTTATTTTCAAGTTCTTGTCCAATTTGTCTTGTTGACTCGTTCCCTTTCCTCTGGACGAGGTTGCGTCTGATTCCTCGCGTTACGATGGTGGTAAGAAAAATAATCCCTCGCTTTCGATGACGTCATCTGGTGATGGATTCAATGTATTTTTAAACGTTTGAATGTTTAAAGAAATGTACTTCGTTGAGTTAAAGTTGTTAGAAGTTTTGAACGCGGCGTTAAATCAAACCGTTAGCTTCAGTAAAGTTGGCGCGATTTTGGCAGATTCGATCTTTGTGCGGTAATAACTCGGGAACGCTAAGGTGTTGAATTACAAATATTATCTTTTTCTAATCAGAGTTAAAATGTACGTTAATATTTCGTCATATTGTCCTGATAAAATACACGGATCTCTATGCAGGCAGCAAGTGAGGCGGCGTATAAGGTCCTCCAATAAACGAACACCGAAAAAGGGTTGACTTCTTATAATTCCCGTCTTTATAACTCCTTAATTTTAGTTTTTATGGTCACCATGTTCATGTGATTAAAGAAGGGCCTCCATATATATGTTACTACACATTAGATGTTTTAATTTCTTCTTTAAATCAATATTTTCATGCAATATTTCATACGTTTTGTAATAGCTTTAATTACAACTCTGGTCACCAAATTCATAAGCTATTACAAAATGTATGTGGAAATATTAGACAGAAATGGTCATATATCACGCTATTGTTGCTGTTTATATGCGATCAACAGATGTTTTCTTCAAAAATGAGGGTGTAGTACATAGCTAGTGTAACAGTGATCAAAATACATCGGGCTTTGTTATTTTTAATAACTCGTATAAAGAGGTATTAGAGTGAAAAAGATAGAATCTGTCAATATCGAGCCAACTTTACTTAAGTTAACCGTGAACGGTTTTCATCAGGCCTCAGTCGGATTAAACTACAGCTGTGCAGCATTGACACGTTAGCATCACTAGTTTACATCCTTCAAGTGTGTTGTGTTCACTTGTGTGTTTATCATCCTCTCGGAATAGTTTGATTCATTTGTTTGAAACCTTTTTTTTAAATTAGTAATTTAAAATAAATTGATTGCTTAAATGTATCATCAATTTAAAACTATCTAGATACATAATTCCTGTGAGAGTAAAAATGATCAATAATTCTGCTTTGATTTTTCTGGGACTACTGTGTTTTTTTCTCTCAGTGTTATCTTGATCTTTTAAGTGTATTTTTATTAAAATCTTTTAGGCACTTAGTGACAGGTCTAGAAAAGCGCTCTACAAATAAATTAATAATATTAATAAATAATAATAATAAATAAATATTTAAAAATTCTCTCGTTTAAAAACCTAAACTTTTTCCTCGTGTTTTGCAGCGTGAGTGTATTTCGATACATGTTGGCCAAGCCGGCATCAACATGGGCACTGCATGCTGGGAGCTGTACTGCCTGGAACATGGGGTCCAGACTGACGGGCAGACGTGGTCCAGGAACGTTAAAGAAGATTACTACAGTAATTTTTTTAATGAGACCGGAGCCGGGAAACCTGCCCCGAGAGCCATCTTTGTGGACCTGGACCCCACAGTCGTAGGTCAGTCCATAGATGAGGAGGTGACGAGGCCTTAGTGTGTCTCAAATCACATACTTGTGTACTTCAACTTAGTATGTTTAGTGCATAAGTGCGTCTCAATTCTTAGTATGTAAATGTAGTGCTCCATACACACTAAACTGTCACTAAACTGAGTATGGATCGATGGACTCTTTCTACACTAAATGACTCCATCTTAGTGACGTTAACGTTGTGAACAAAGTTTTATATATTTATTATCATTATATGTTCATATACTCACAGGTGTATTTTCAGCAGCAGGAGGATTCTTGAAACCAAACGTGCTGCCAGCAGATGGCGCTAGTATTCCTACAGCTGGTTGAAATCGTTGTTAAATAACTACTAAATACTATGTATACTTGTTACTACACTATCACAACGCCAGAGTCAAGTACTGGACAATACTACACATATATTCTTGTTACTACACTATCACAACACCAGAGTCAAGTACTGGACACTACTACACATATATACTTGTTACTACACTATCACAACATCAGAGTCAAGTACTGGACAATACTACACATATATACTTGTTACTACACTATCACAACACCAGAGTCAAGTACTGGACAATACTACACATGTATAATTGTTACTACACTATCACAACACCAGTGTCAAGTACTGGACAATACTACACATATATACTTGTTCCTACACTGTCACAACACCAGAGTCAAGTACTGGACAATACTACAAATATATACTTGTTACTACACTATCACAACACCAAAGTCAAGTACTGGACAATACTACACATATATACTTGTTACTACACTATCAGAACACCAGAGTCAAGTACTGGACAATACTACACATATATAATTGTTACTACACTATCAAAACACCAGAGTCAAGTACTGGACAATACTACACATATACACTTGTTACTACACTATCACAACACCAAAGTCAAGTACTGGACATGCTACACATATATACTTGTTACTACACTATCACAACACCAGAGTCAAGCACTGGACAATACTACACATATACAGTATACTTGTTAATACACTATCACAACACCAAAGTCAAGTACTGGACAATACTACATATATATCCTTGTTACTACACTATCACAACACCAAAGTCAAGTACTGGACAATACTGCACATATATCCTTGTTACTACACTATCACAACACCAGAGTCAAGTACTGGACAATACTACACATATATAATTGTTACTACACTATCACAACACCAGAGTCAAGTACTGGACAATACTACACATATACAGTATACTTGTTAATACACTATCACAACACCAGAGTCAAGTACTGGACAATACTACACATATATACTTGTTACTACACTATCACAACACCAAAGTCAAGTACTGGACAATACTACACATATATCCTTGTTACTACACTATCACAACACCAGAGTCAAGCACTGGACAATACTACACATATACAGTATACTTGTTAATACACTATCACAACACCAAAGTCAAGTACTGGACAATACTACATATATATCCTTGTTACTAGACTATCACAACACCAAAGTCAAGTACTGGACAATACTACACATATATACTTGTTACTACACTATCACAACACCAAAGTCAAGTACTGGACAATACTACACATATATCCTTGTTACTACACTATCACAACACCAGAGTCAAGTACTGGACAATACTACACATATACAGTATACTTGTTAATACACTATCACAACACCAGAGTCAAGTACTGGACAATACTACACATATATACTTGTTACTACACTATCACAACACCAAAGTCAAGTACTGGACAATACTACACATATATCCTTGTTACTACACTATCACAACACCAGAGTCAAGTACTGGACAATACTACACATATATACTTGTTACTACACTATAACAACACCAGAGTCAAGTACTCGACAATACTACACATACATACTTGTTACTACACTATCACAACACCAAAGTCAAGTACTGGACAATACTACACATATATACTTGTTACTACACTATCACAACACCAGAGTCAAGTACTGGACAATACTACACATATACAGTATACTTGTTAATACACTATCACAACACCAAAGTCAAGTACTGGACAATACTGCACATATATCCTTGTTACTACACTATCACAACACCAGAGTCAAGTACTGGACAATACTACACATATATAATTGTTACTACACTATCACAACACCAGAGTCAAGTACTGGACAATACTACACATATACAGTATACTTGTTAATACACTATCACAACACCAAAGTCAAGTACTGGACAATACTACATATATATCCTTGTTACTACACTATCACAACACCAAAGTCAAGTACTGGACAATACTACAAAAATATACTTGTTACTACACTATCACAACACCAAAGTCAAGTACTGGACAATACTACACATATATACTTGTTCCTACACTATCACAACACCAGAGACAAGTACTGGACAATACTACACATATATACTTGTTCCTACACTATCACAACACCAGAGTCAAGTACTGGACAATACTACACATATATACTTGTTACTACACTATCACAACACCAGAGTCAAGTACTGGACAATACTACACATATATACTTGTTACTACACTATCACAACACCAGAGTCAAGTACTGGACAATACTACACATATATAATTGTTACTACACTATCACAACACCAGAGTCAAGTACTGGACAATACTACACATATATACTTGTTCCTACACTATCACAACACCTGAGTCAAGTACTGGACAATACTACATATATATTATACTTGTTACTACACTATCACAAAACCAGAGTAAAGTACTCGACAATACTACACATATATACTTGTTCCTACACTATCACAACACCAGAGTCAAGTACTGGACAATACTACACATATATACTTGTTACTACACTATCACAACACCAGAGTCAAGTACTGGACAATACTACACATATATAATTGTTACTACACTATCACAACACCAGAGTCAAGTACTGGACAATACTACACATATATACTTGTTCCTACACTATCACAACACCTGAGTCAAGTACTGGACAATACTACATATATATTATACTTGTTACTACACTATCACAAAACCAGAGTCAAGTACTCGACAATACTACACATATATACTTGTTCCTACACTATCACAACACCAGAGTCAAGTACTGGACAATACTACATGTATATTATACTTGTTACTACACTATCACAAAACCAGAGTCAAGTACTGGACAATACTACACATATATCCTTGTTACTACACTATCACAACACCAGAGTCAAGTACTGGACAATACTACACATATATACTTGTTACTACACTATCACAACACCAGAGTCAAGTACTGGACAATACTACACATATATACTTGTTACTACACTATCACAACACCAGAGTCAAGTACTGGACAATACTACACATATATAATTGTTACTACACTATCACAACACCAGAGTCAAGTAATGGACAATACTACACATATATACTCCCTCCTACACTATCACAACACCAGAGTCAAGTACTGGACAATACTACATGTATATTATACTTGTTACTACACTATCACAACACCAGAGTCAGGTACTGGACAATACTACACATATATCCTTGTTACTACACTATCACAACACCAAAGTCAAGTACTGGACAATACTACACATATATACTTGTTACTACACTATCACAACACCAAAGTCAAGTACTGGACAATACAACACATATATCCTTGTTACTACACTATCACAACACCAGAGTCAAGTACTGGACAATACTACACATATATACTTGTTACTACACTATAACAACAGCAGAGTCAAGTACTCGACAATACTACAAATATATACTTGTTACTACACTATCACAACACCAAAGTCAAGTACTGGACAATACTACACATATATACTTGTTACTACACTATCACAACACCAAAGTCAAGTACTGGTCAATACTACACATATACCTGTTACTACACTATCACAACACCAGAGTCAAGTACTGGACAATACTACACATATACAGTATACTTGTTAATACACTATCACAACACCAAAGTCAAGTACTGGACAATACTACACATATATCCTTGTTACTACACTATCACAACACCAAAGTCAAGTACTGGACAATACTACACATATATACTTGTTACTACTCTATCACAACACCAAAGTCAAGTACTGGACAATACTACACATATATCCTTGTTACTACACTATCACAACACCAGAGTCAAGTAATGGACAATACTACACATATACAGTATACTTGTTAATACACTATCACAACACCAGAGTCAAGTACTGGACAATACTACACATAATACACCATCTCTATATATCGTATCGTTGGCCCTGTATCGTGATGCGTATCAACAGATTCTTGAACACACGCCTCCATTAATCTGTTCATGTTCCCTCCAGATGAGTTGCGTACAGGAACCTACCGTCAACTGTTCCCCCCTGACCAGCTGATCACAGGGAATCAAGGCACTGCTAATATGTATGCTCAAGGTCGCTACACCGTCGGGAAGGAGATCATCGACACCGTTCTGGACCAGACTTCTATATTGGTAAGAGCTCAAAATGGTGTTGGATCGTGTACTTCAACAAGTTCTAAACGTTTGACTCTCCCATAGGGTTGGGGTAAGGGTAGGGGTTAGGGTTAGGATAACAAGACAGTTACAGTTACTATACTGTTTCATTGTTAATGAAGGGTTACTTCTTATTCTTGGTATTCTATTATGACAAAAAAGGTACTAAAGAACAATAGCATTTGATGGCCCAGTTTAGACATCACAAAGCAATTGATAACTTTACTTTCTCCTTGTAGGCGGAGCAGTGTACTGGACTGCAAGGGTTCATGATCTTCCACTCCTTCGGTGGAGGCACTGGTTCTGGGTTCACGTCCCTGCTGATGGAGCGACTCGCTGACAATTATGGCAAGAAGTCCAAGATCAACTTCGCAGTGTACCCATCTCCCGAGGTGTCCTTTAACGTGTTGGAGCCCTACAACTCCATCCTGACCACCCACGCCACCATGGAGCACTTCGACTGCACCTTCATGGTGGACAACGAAGCCATCTACGACATCTGCCACAGGAACCTGGACATCAACAGGTCCTCGTACACCAACGTGAACAGGCTCATCGCACAAATCGTGTCTTCGATCACCGCTTCTCTTCGCTTCGATGGAGCCCTGCATGTGGATCTCACAGAGTTCCAGACCAATCTGGTGCCTTTCCCTCGTATCCACTTCCCTCTGGTCGCCTACGCCCCCGTCATCTCCGAGGAGGCCGACCACGAGCTGCTGTCCGTGGCCGACATCACCAACGCCTGCTTCGAGCCCGCCAACCAGATGCTGACGTGTGACCCTCGTCACGGTAAATACATGGCCTGCTGTCTCCTGTATCGTGGAGAGTTCTTGCCCAATGACGTGAACTCCACCATCGCCGCCATCAAAGACAGACGCAGCATCCAGTTCGTGGACTGGTGCCCGTCCGGCTTCAAGGTGGGCGTCAACTACCAGCCCCCCACCGTGGTTCCAGGAGGAGACCTGGCCAAGATGGCGAGGACAGTGTGCACGCTGAGCAACAACTCCGCCATCATCGAGGCCTGGACTCGCATGGACCACAAGTTCGACCTCATGTACGCCAAGAGGGCCTTCGTCAACGGGTACGTGGGCGAGGGGATGGATGAGAGCGAGTTCACCGAGGCCAGAGAAGACATGACGGCGCTGGAGAAGGAATACGAGGAACTCTGTGCCGACCCTGTCGAGGGGGCGGAGGGGGGCGAGCAGCTCTAACAGCGTAGAAGCTGTTAGCTGCTGAAACATGTTAAAGTGCCACGTTCTGGTCACATGGTTTTCAAATAATAAAGATTTTTGAAAAATATCTTCGTGTCCATCTCCATCTCCTTACACTATTCATTAAACCTCTATAATTCTGGATCACTGGTAATATTTGGTATTGGTAATTTGTATTTTTATTTTTTATTTTTCATGAAAAATTGCTGTATTTTCTGAGGCTATTGGAAAAAAACAATTAACAATTAAATTTTCAAAATCAAATGACTTGAAAGACATTAACCTTATATTCAGAAAGTCAAAGCTTGTCTTAAATCAAAGTGATAAAAGCAGCCTTTATTGGTGGTAAATATTCGATTAAAAAAACCATTACAGTCTGCGATGGATTAAAACATGCAGTTACATCTTCCAGCCGGCAGGTGTCAGTGCTGAGCTGTGTTGCACTGAACGCAGCAGGTTGTGTAAAAGTCGAGACAATTCACAGTAAAACGAGAGTTTCTGGTTCGGTTCCGTTCCCGTTGTAGGTACAATTTCGGTCCCCCTACAATATCGGTCCCTCCACTTCCTACGTGATGACGTCACACGCGTCATATGCGAACGTCTCTTTAAAATATTTTTTATGGGTTAAAATAACGTCAACAGAAGGTTTACATGATACTTTTAACCACACATAAAACATTTATATTGACAAAAAAACGATCTTCGTCAACATAATCACTTTCCGTTCTTTCATTTCCTGGTCTGACGACACACGTGACTTTGAGACCAACGGAAGGGTCCGCGCTACATGTGACGAAGCCGCTGATTGGCTGAAGCTGTTTTACTAATAATAACACACAACTTTACAATGAAATAAAAATCATTCGAGTTCCGAAATAATTCGCTTTTCAAATAAAAAAAATGTTAGAATATTCCTCTTTCAATAACTTGTCTGTAGTTCGGATCATAAACACCTCGGTAATTATTTAGGTTTCGATTTTTTTTTTAAATCAATTAAATCAATTATTAAATGTACATATGCCCACTTTATTGAACGAGTCCTTTTTTTAAATTGTCATATTTGTATAATTTATGCACTACAAAAAAAATCGTCTTTTTTTAACACTACTGGCAATAAACATTTTCTAATTTTCATACTATTAAGATTTGTTGTCATATTATTGAAAAACGGTGGTAATATATTAGGGTTTATGGTCTTAATTGTAACATTAAAGTGGCCAATCAGCGACATTCTCACGTCTAGCAGTTGATTATTAATAATAATAAATTAATAATTAAGTTAATTATTTCAGATTCGAATGATTTTTATTTCATTGTACAGTTGTGCTTTATTATTAGTAAAACAGCTTCAGCCAATCAGCGGCTTCGTCACATGTAGCGCGGTCACTTCCTCTTGGTGTCAAAGTCACGTGTGTCGTCAGACCAGGAAATGAAAGAACGGAAAGTGATTATGTTGACGAAGATCGTCTTTTTGTCAATATAAATGTTTTATGTGGTTAAAAGTATCATGTAAACCTTCTGTTGACGTTTCTTTAACCCATAAAAAATATTTTAAAGAGACGTTCGCATATGACGCGTGTGACGTCATCACGTAGGAAGTGGAGGGACCGATATTGTAGGGGGGACTAAATTGTACCTACAACGGGAACGGAACCGAACCAGAAACTCTCGTTTTACTGTGAATTGTCTCGACTTTTACACAACCTGCTGCGTTCAGTGCAACACAGCTCAGCACTGACACCTGCCGGCTGGAAGATGTAACTGCATGTTTTAATCCATCGCAGACTGTAATGGTTTTTTTTAATCGAATATTTACCACCAATAAAGGCTGCTTTTATCACTTTGATTTAAGACAAGCTTTCAAAGTGACTTTCTGAATATAAGGTTAATGTCTTTCAAGTCATTTGATTTTGAAAATTTAATTGTTAATTGTTTTTTTCCAATAGCCTCAGAAAATACAGCAATTTTTCATGAAAAATAAAAAATAAAAATACAAATTACCAATACGAAATATTACCAGCGATCCAGAATTATAGAGGTTTAATGAATAGTGTAACATTAGTGTATTATACCAGTAATGGTTAATTTCCATCATTTGAGAGCCACATTACCAGGGAATTAAACACATTCTTTACCATTTGTAGATACTTAAGAGTAAGAAAGTTAAGTAAATAAAGCAACTAAAAGTCCATTTCCAATTCCAAGCAGTTTTACTTTTGATAGTTTTATTGTATTTTCATATACATCCTTTGATCTAGATTACCAGCAAGACTGATCACCCAACCATCAACTGAATGATGGCCGCTGCTCCGGTAAGATTACTTTTCATTTGGTAAGTTCAGGAGGAGATGGACACGAAGATATTTTTCAAAAATCTTTATTTTTTGAAAACCATGTGACCAGAACGTGGCACTTTAACATGTTTCAGCAGCTAACAGCTTCTACGCTGTTAGAACTCATCACCCCCCTCCGCCCCCTCGACAGGGTCGGCACAGAGTTCCTCGTATTCCTTCTCCAGCGCAGTCATGTCTTCTCTGGCCTCAAAGAACTCGCGCTCATCCATCCCCTCGCCCACATACCAGTGGACGAAGAACCTCTTGGCGTACATGAGGTCGAACTTGTGGTCCAGGCGAGTCCAGGCCTCGGCGATGGCAGTGGTGTTGCTCAGCATGCACACTGCCCTCCTCATCTTGGCCAGGTCTCCTCCTGGAACCACGGTGGGGGGCTGGGAGTTGATGCCCACCTTGAAGCTTTTGGGGCACCAGTCCTGGATGCTGCGTCTGGCTTTGATGGAGGCGATGGCGGAGTCGACGTCATTGGGCACGACGTCTCCACGATACAGAAGACAGCAGGCCATGTATTTACCGTGACTAGGGTCACACGTCAGCATCTGGTTGGCGGGCTCGAAGCAGGCGTTGGTGATGTCGGCCACGTACACCAGCTCGTGGTAGGCCTTCTCCTCAGAGATGGCGGGGGCGTAGGCGACTAGAGGGAAGTGGATACGAGGGAAAGGCACCAGATTGGTCTGAAAATCGGTGAGATGCCCATTCAGGGCTCCATCGAAGCGCAGAGAAGCGGTGATCGAAGACACGATTTGTCCGATGAGCCTGTTCACGTTGTCGTACCAGGGGCTGTGGATGTCCAGGTTCCTGCGGCAGATGTCAAAGATGGCTTCGTTGTCCACCATGAAGGTGCAGTCGAAGTGGTCCATGGTGGCGTGGGTGGTCAGAATGGAGTTGTAGGGCTCCAAAGGGTCGGACATCTCGGGAGATGGGTACACTGCGAAGTTGAGCTTGGGCTTCTTGCCATAATCGTCAGTGAGTCGCTCCATTAGCAGGGACGTGAACCCAGAACCAGTGCCTCCACCGAAGGAGTGGGAGATCAGGAACCCTTGCAGTCCAGTACACTGCTCCGCCTACAAGGAGAAAGTAAAGCTATCAATTGCTTTGTGATGTCTAAACTGGGCCATCAAATGCTATTCTTCTTTAGTACCTTTTTTGTCATAATAGAATACCAAGAATAAGACGTAACCCTTCATAAACAATGAAACAGTATAGTAACTGTAGCTGTCTTGTTATCCTAACCCTAACCCCTACCCTTAACCCAACCCTATGGGAGAATCAAACGTTTAGAACTTGTTGAAGTACACAATCCAACACCATTTTGACCTCTTACCAATTTAGAAGTCTGGTGCAGAACGGTGTCGATGATCTCCTTCCCGGCGGTGTAGCGACCTCGAGCGTAGTTATTAGAAGTGTCTTGATTCCCTGTGATCAGCTGGTCAGGGTGGAACAGTCTACGGTACTTTCCTGTACGCACCTCATCTGGAGGGAACATGAACAGATTGATGGAGGCGTGTGTTCAAGAATCTGTTGATACGCATCACGATACAGGGCCAACGATACGATATATAGAGATAGTGTATTAACAAGGATATATGTGTAGTATTGTCCAGTACTTGACTTTGGTGTTGTGATAGTGTAGTAACAAGTATACTGTATATGTGTAGTATTGTCCAGTACTTGATTCTGATGTTGTGATACTGTAGTAACAAGTATACATGTGTAGTATTGTCCAGTACTTGACTTTGGTGCTGTGATAGTGTAGTAACAAGTATACTGTATATGTGTAGTATTGTCCAGTACTTGATTCTGATTTTGTGATACTGTAGTAACAAGTATATATGTGTAGTATTGTCCAGTACTTGACTTTGGTGTTGTGATAGTGTAGTAACAACTATACTGTATGTGTAGTATTGTCCAGTACTTGATTCTGGTGTTGTGATAGTGTAGTAACAAGTATACTGTATAAGTGTAGTATTGTCCAGTACTTGACTTTGGTGTTGTGATAGTGTAGTAACAACTATACTGTATGTGTAGTATTGTCCAGTACTTGATTCTGGTGCTGTGATAGTGTAGTAACAAGTATACTGTATATGTGTAGTATTGTCCAGTACTTGATTCTGGTGTTGTGATAGTGAAGTAACAAGGATATACAGGTCCTTCTCAAAAAATTAGCATATTGTGATAAAGTTGATTATTTTCCATAATTTAATGATAATTGAAATTTCATATATTTTAGATTCATTGCACACCAACTGAAATATTTCAGGTCTTTTGTCGTTTTAACACTGATGATTTTGGCATACAGCTCAAGAAAACCCCAAATTCCTCAAAAAATTAGCATATCATGAAAAGATACTCTAAACGAGCTCTTAACCTAATCATCTGAATCAACTAATGAACTCTAAACACCTGCAAAAGATTCCTGAGGCTTTTAAAAACTCCCAGCCTGCTTCATTACTCAAAACTGCAATCATGGGCAAGACTGCCGACCTGACTGCTGTCCAGAAGGCCATCGTTGACCCTCAAGCAAGAGGGTCAGACACAGAAAGAATGTTCCCAGAGTGCTGTATCAAGGCACCTCAGTGGGAAGTCTGTGGGAAGGAAAAAGTGTGGCAGACGCTGCACAACCAGAAGAGGTGACCGGACCCTGAGGAGGATTGTGGAGAAGGGCCGATTCCAGACCTTGGGGGACCTGCGGAAGCAGTGGACTGAAACATCCAGAGCCACCGTGCACAAGCGTGTGCAGGAAATGGGCTAAAGGTGCCGCATTCCCCAGGTCAAGCCACTTTTGAACCAGAAACAGCGGCAGAAGCGCCTGACCTGGGCTACATAGAAGCAGCACTGGACCGTTGCTCAGTGGTCCAAAGTACTTTTTTGGGATTAAAGCAAATTTTGCATGTCATTCGGAAATCAAGATGCCAGAGTCTGGGGAGAAGGAAATACCAAAATGCCTGAAGTCCAGTATCAAGTACCCACAGTCAGCTGCTGGTGTTGGCCCACTGTGTTTTATCAAAGGCAGGGTCAATGCAGCTATTAGGAGATTTTGGAGCACTTCATGCTTCCATCTGCTGAAAAGCTTTATGGAGATGAAGATTTCATTTTTCAACAAGACCTGGCACCTGCTCACAGTGCCAAAACCACTTGAAATGGTTTACTGACCATTGTATTACTGTGCTCAATTGGCCTGCCAACTCTCCTGACCTGAACCCCATAGAGAATCTAAAATATATGAAAGTCCAATTATTATCATTACATTATGTAAAATAATCAACTTTATCACAATATGCTAATTTTGTATGTGTAGCTTGATGGATCTACTGACTCCTTTAAGAAACATCTTAAGACGTTTCAATTTGTTCAGGCTTTTCCTTGATTTTCTGGAACTCCTGTGTTGTTCTCAGTTTTATCTTGATCTTTAAAGTATGTACTTTTTTGAATTTTGTTTTGATTGTTTAAACACTTTGTGACCCTGGTCTGGAAAAGCGCTATATAAATAAATATTACTTACTTACTTACTTGACTCTGGTGTTGTGATAGTGTAGTAACAAGAATATATGTGTAGTATTGTCCAGTACTTGACTCTGGTGTTGTGATAGTGTAGTAACAAGAATATATGTGTAGTATTGTCCAGTACTTGACTCTGGTGTTGTGATAGTGTAGTAACAAGGATATACGTGTAGTATTGTCCAGTACGTGACTCTGGTGTTGTGATAGTGTAGTAACAAGTATATATGTGTAGTATTGTCCAGTACTTGACTCTGGTGTTGTGATAGTGTAGTAACAAGTGTAATATACATGTAGTATTGTCCAGTACTTGATTCTGGTGTTGTGATAGTGTAGGAACAAGTATAATATACATGTAGTATTGTCCAGTACGTGACTCTGGTGTTGTAATAGTGTAGTAACAAGTGTAATATACATGTAGTATTGTCCAGTACTTGACTCTGGTGTTGTGATAGTGTAGTAACAAGTATAATATACATGTATTGTCCAGTACTTGACTCTGGTGTTGTGATTGTGTAGTAACAAGTATACAGTGCCTTGCGAAAGTATTCGGCCCCCTTGAACCTTTAAACATTTCTTCACATTTCAGGCTTCAAACATAAAGATATAAAATTTTAATTTTTTGTCAAGAATCAACAACAAGTGGGACACAATCGTGAAGTGGAACGAAATTTATTGGATAATTAAAACTTTTTTAACAAATAAAAAACTGAAAAGTGGGGCGTGCAATATTATTCGGCCCCCTTGCGCTAATACTTTGTAGCGCCACCTTTTGCTGCAATTACAGCTGCAAGTCTCTTGGGGTATGTCTCTATCAGTTTTGCACATCGAGAGACTGGAATTCTTGCCCATTCTTCCTTGCAAAACAGCTCGAGCTCAGTGAGGTTGGATGGAGAGCGTTTGTGAACAGCAGTCTTCAGCTCTTTCCACAGATTCTCGATTGGATTCAGGTCTGGACTTTGACTTGGCCATTCTAACACCTGGATACGTCTATTTGTGAACCATTCCATTGTAGATTTGGCTTTATGTTTTGGATCATTGTCCTGTTGGAAGATAAACCTCCGTCCCAGTCTCAGGTCTTTTGCAGACTCCAACAGGTTTTCTTCCAGAATGGTCCTGTATTTGCCTCCATCCATCTTCCCATCAATTTTAGCCAGCTTCCCTGTCCCTGCTGAAGAAAAGCAGGCCCAAACCATGATGCTGCCACCACCATGTTTGACAGTGGGGATGGTGTGTTCAGGGTGATGAGCTGTGTTGCTTTTACGCCAAACATATCGTTTTGCATTGTGGCAAAAAAGTTCGATTTTGGTTTCATCTGACCAGAGCACCTTCTTCCACATGTTTGGTGTGTCTCCCAGGTGGCTTGTGGCAAACTTTAAACGAGACATTTTATGGATATCTTTGAGAAATGGCTTTCTTCTTGCCACTCTTCCATAAAGGCCAGATTTGTGCAGTGCACGACTGATTGTTGTCCTATGGACAGACTCTCCCACCTCAGCTGTAGTTATCTGAAGTTCATCCAGAGTGATCATGGGCCTCTTGGCTGCATCTCTGATCAGTCTTCTCCTTGTTTGAGATGAAAGTTTGGAGGGACGGCCGGGTCTTGGTAGATTTGCAGTGGTCTGATACTCCTTCCATTTCAATATAATTGCTTGCACAGTGCTCCTTGAGATGTTTAAAGCTTGGGAAATCTTTTTGTATCCAAATCCGGCTTTAAACTTCTCCACAACAGTATCTCGGACCTGCCTGGTGTGTTCCTTTGTCTTCATGGTTCTCTCTGCGCTTTAAACAGAACCCTGAGACTATCAAAGAGCAGGTGCATTTATACGGAGACTTGATTACACACAGGTGCATTCTATTTATCATCATCAGTCATTTAGGACAACATTGGATCATTCAAAGATCCTCACTGAACTTCTGGAGTGAGTTTGCTGCACTGAAAGTAAAGGGGCCGAATAATATTGCACGCCCCACTTTTCAGTTTTTTATTTGTTAAAAAAGTTTAAATTATCCAATAAATTTTGTTCCATTTCACGATTGTGTCACTTGTTGTTGATTCATGACAAAAAATTTAAATTTTATATCTTTATGTTTGAAGCCTGAAATGTGGCGAAATGTTGAAAGGTTCAAGGGGGCCGAATACTTTCGCAAGGCACTGTATATGTATAGTATTGTCCAGTACTTGACTCTGGTGTTGTGATAGTGTAGTAACAAGTATACATGTGTAGTATTGTCCAGTACTTGACTCTGGTGTTGTGATACTGTAGTAACAAGTATATATAGCCTCCTCAGACTGTACTTTCTGAGGAGGCTTCGATCATTTAACATCTGCAAGAAGCTCCTCTGCATGTTCTACCAGTCTGTGGTGGCCAGTGTCATGTTCTATGCTGTGGTGTGTTGGGGTGGAAATGTGTCCAAGAGGAGTGTCAACAGGTTGGACAGGTTGATCAGGAGGGCTGGCTCTGTGGTTGGAATGAAGCTGGACTCACTGGTGACAGTTGCTGAGAGGAGATCATTGAACAAACTACTGTCCATCATGGATGATGACAGTCATCCTCTGAACACTGTCATCAGTGAACAGAGAAGCAGAATGAGTGCACGAATGCTCCTACCCAGGTGCAAAACAAATAGACTCAGGGACTCATTCATCCCTCGGGCTATTAAATTGTACAATTCTGAGTTCGGGGGCAGGAGTGGAGTGAAAGTATCTGGATGTTCTGTTCTGTTAGTCTTTGTATCCTTTGTCTTTGTTGTTTTTCTTTGACCTATGTTCTTTGTCTTTATACTTAGATTGTATCATCTTGTTCTTCCTCTTATGTTCTTTTCTTATTTTATTTTCATGTATTATTTTTTTTATTGTTTATGAAAAATTGCTGGCTACTGGAAAAAAACAATTTCCCGAAGGAGACCTCCTGAGGGATCAATAAAGTATTACCTTACCTTTACCTTATATGTGTAGTATTGTCCAGTACTTGACTCTGGTGTTTTTATAGTCTAGTAACAAGTATACATAGTATTTAGTAGTTATTTAACGACGATTTCAACCAGCTGTAGGAACACTAGCGCCATCTGCTGGCAGCACGTTTGGTTTCAAGAATCCTCCTGCTGCTGAAAATACACCTGTGAGTATATGAACATATAATGATAATAAATATATAAAACTTTGTTCACAACGTCAACGTCACTAAGATGGAGTCATTTAGTGTAGAAAGAGTCCATCGATCCATACTCAGTTTTGTGGGCCTTTAAGTTTAAATTTAGTGTGTATGGAGCACTACATTTACATACCAAGAACTGAGACACACTTATGCACTAAACATACTAAGTTGAAGTACACAAGTATGTGATTTGAGACACACTAAGGCCTCGTCACCTCCTCATCTACGGACCGACCTATGACTGTGGGGTCCAGGTCCACAAAGATGGCTCTCGGGGCAGGTTTCCCGGCCTCGGTCTCATTGAAAAAATGTGCATAGTTATCATTCAGTCCCTTGTCCCTGGACCACGTCTGCCCGTCAGGGTGGACTCCATGTTCGAGGCAGTACAGCTCCCAGCATGCACTGCCCATGTTGACCCCGGCTTGGCCAACATGGATGGAAATACACTCGCGCTGCAAAACACGAGGAAAAAGTTTAGGTTTTAAACGAAAGACTTTTTAAATATTTATATTTGTAGAGCGCTTTTCTAGACCTGTCACTAAGTGCTTAAAAGATTGTAATAAAAATACACTTAAAAGATCAAGATAACAGAGAAAAAAAAACACAGTAGTCCCAGAAAAATCAAAGCAGAATTATTGATCTTATTTACTATCAGGAATTATGAATCTAGATAGTTTTAAATTGATGATTGATATATTTAAGCAATCAATTTATTTTAAATTACTAATTAAAAAAAAAGGTTTCAAACAAATGAATCAAACTATTCCGAGAGGATGATAAACACACAAGTGAACACAACACACTTGAAGGATGTAAACTAGTGATGCTAACGTGTCAATGCTGCACAGCTGTAGTTTAATCCGACTGAGGCCTGATGAAAACCGTTCACGGTTAACTTAAGTAAAGTTGGCTCGATATTGACAGATTCGATCTTTGCGCTCTATCGCTGAAGTCAATGGCACGGGCTGGAGATCGCCACGAGATCCCGATTGAACTTCAGCGCCGGTATCGTGGCTGTCGGGCAGGCAAGAGGCTAAAGGCTAAGCTAACGGACAATCGGAGACGTCACAGACCAACGATCCCAACGATCACGATGGGGAACGTCAATTCACTGACGAATAAGATCGACGAGCTGTCTGCCCTCAACAATCAGCGGATCTACAGAGAGAGCAGCTTGTTGATCTTCACGGAGACGTGGCTCACTCACTGACTCCCGACGCACACGTGGAGCTGCCGGGTTTCAGCTCCGTCAGAGCGGACAGAGACGCAGACGCCTGTGGGAAGCGCAGAGGAGGAGGTCTGATCATGTACGTGAATAAACGCTGGTGTAGTCCGGGACACGTTACTGTGAAGAAAGTCTCGTGTTGTCAAGATTTAGAACTGTTGGCTGTCAGCATGCGTCCATATTATCTACCGCCTGAGTTCAGTCATGTGATCGCGCTGTGTGTCTACATTCCTCCGAGCGCTGCGACTGCATCTGCCTGTGAGAAGATGCACACAATGACAGCTCGACTTCAGAATCAACATCCTGACGCGTTTATCATCATCTCTGGAGACTTTAATCATGCCAACCTGGACTCTACTCTGCCTACTTTCCATCAGGCTGTGGATTGTCCCACCAGGAATAACAGGACAATTGACCTTCTTTATTCCAACTTGAAGGACGCCTACAGAGCCAAACCTCTTCCTCCACTTGGAAGGTCTGATCATAACCTGGTCCACCTTCAGTCACAGTACATTCCTCTGGTGCAGAGACAGACTGTGACCACTAAGACAATCAGAAAGTGGACACCAGCTGTGGAGGACGCCATCAGGGACTGCTTTGAAACAACAGACTGGGATGTGCTGCTGAGGTCTCATGGTGAGGACATCGAGGGTCAGACACACTGTCTAACAGATTATTTAAATTTCTGCTTGGACGTTGTCGCCCCTACTAAGACTGTCCGCTGTTACCCTAATAATAAACCGTGGGTAACAATGGAGGTCAAGGATGTCCTTAACAGGAAGAAAGTGGCTTTCAGGAGCAGGGACGCCATCAGATCAGCTCAGCAGGAGGTGAAGCGATGCTTGAAGGAGGCAAAGGACACCTACAGGAGGAGGTTGGAGGAGAAGCTGAGTCGAGAAGAAATAAGTGAGGTCTGGGATGGTGTTAAAACCATCACTGGACACAAGACCAAGGCCTCTCTGACTGCAGTGGACACGGTGGAGGAGGCAAATGGACTGAACAACTTTTTCAACAGGTTTGAGCAGGTCACCTCACCCTCACTGCTGCCCGCCTCAGGACCTGCCCCACCTTCTTGTGCCTCCCTCAGCTCCACACAACCACTTCCCAGCTTCACCTCACTCCAGGTACAGGATGTACTTCGGAGGATTCTTCCAGGGAAGGCTGCTGGCCCTGATAAGGTGTCTGCTCGACTGCTAAAGACCTGCGCTGCTGAACTAGCTGAGCCACTCCAGCATGTCTTCAACCTCAGTCTACGGCTGGGGAAACTACCAAATCTGTGGAAGACTTCCTGTATCGTTCCAGTCCCTAAAAAGATCCGACCAAGTGTGCTGAACGATTATGGACCAGTGGCACTGACTTCGCAGCTGATGAAGTCACTGGAGCGGCTGGTCCTCAAACATCTCAGGCCACAAGTCCAGCACGCGCAAGACCCCCTGCAGTTTGCCTACCAGCCAGCAGTTGGTGTGGAAGATGCCATCCTTCACCTCCTGCATCGGACCTACTCCCACTTGGATAAAGGAAGTGGTTCAGAGAGAATCCTGTTCCTGGACTTTTCTAGTGCCTTCAACACTATCCAACCCACTCTGCTGCAGGACAAACTGACTAAGATGCATGTGGACCCTGGTCTGGTCTCCTGGATTACGGACCATCTTACTGATCAACCACAGTGTGTCAGGCTGAAGGATATCAAGTCTGACACTGTGGTGTGTACAATTGTACAATTCTGAGTTTGGGGGCAGGAGTGGAGTGAAAGTATCTGGATGTTCTGTTCCATGTTAGTCTTTGTATCCTTTGTCTTTGTTGTTTTTCTTTGACTTTTGTTCTTTGTCTTTATCTTTATACTTAGATTGTATCATCTTGTTCTTCCTCTTATGTCCTTTTCTTATTTTATTTTTTATGCATTATTTTATTGTTTATGAAAAATTGCTAGCTACTGGAAAAAACAATTTCCAGAAGGAGACCTCCTGAGGGATCAATAAAGTTTTAATATTAATTGTTTGTAATTCAACACCTTAGCCAACTTTACTTAAGCTATAATTACTTGATATAACGCCGCGTTCAAAACTAATAACTTTAACTCAACGAAGTACATTTCTTTAAACATTCAAACGTTAAAAAAAAACATCGAATCCATCACCAGATGACGGCATTGAAAGCGAGGGATTGCTTTTCTTACCATAGTCTGAGGCTCCATCGTAATGCGAGGAATCCGAAGTAAGCACTAACTGCGGGAGGAGGAGTTAGAGCTTTTATACTGCGGGATGCGGCGCAAGGGGCGGGGCCAGAAACCAGACGAGCTCCGTCGTTAAAACCAAGAAAACGTCTTAACTAAACTGAATTTACGGGAAAAAAGACAAGAACAACATGGCAACCTCATCCAGAGGAAAGGGAACGAGTCGACAAGACAAATTGGAGAAGAAATGGAAAATAACAGGTGATGTCGCTGTCGAGGCTAATGGCGGAGCTAACGAGCCTCCGTGAAGAGAGAAGGCCAGAGTCACGCCCATTACAGGTGATGTAAATGTACAATGTTGTAGCTCAACTCTGTAGTTACTGTCATGTGAGAACACACAACGCTAACAATCCGGGATTCAAAATATGTTCGTTTATTATCTTCTTCGATCTCAACACACATCCATCAATGTCAAGAGAACAGCGCACCCAAGTGGTCATTAGGTTCCACTACAGTTATTGATATCGTTTGACATTAATGGTTACAGTTGCTTATAGAGTCAGTCATTGGTTTTGGTTTTTACTATGAACATCAGTAATACCCTGACAAGAAAAAGTAACAAGGAGAGCAACAGGAAGCAGCTTCATCCATGTCTACTGAAAACACACTGAAGTCAACCTGAACCCTGGAGTGAACCTTCAAACTGAGTGAACATTCAAACTGAGAGTAGCTGCAGCTAAAGTAAGTAAGTAAGTAAGATTTATTTATATGGCGCTTTTCCAGACCAGTGTCACAAAGCACTTTAACAGTCAAAACAATACTCAAAAAAGTATATAAAGATCAAGATAATACTGAGAACAACACAGGAGTTCCAGAAAATCAAGGAAAAGCCTGAACAAATAGAAACGTCTTAAGATGTTTCTTAAAGGAGTCAGTAGATCATCAAGAGCAAAGAGAGAGAAGATCGTTCCAAAGCTTGGGAGCAACAGCCTGAAAAGATTTCTCTCCTCTGGTCCTGAACCGTGTGCGAGGAACCATAAGTAGATTCTGATCCACAGACCTCAGAGCCCGAGCTATGACATATACATATTTATATACATATTTATATTTAGTTTATCAAAAAGATGCAATGTGAAATACAATGACTTCAATTATATTATTGTATACATGTGATCAAATCAGTCTCAGTTGAGCCTCTCAACTAGGTTGCTTGTAATGATTCATTACGTCCAGCAGATGTCAGTATTCAGTGACACAGTATCAATACAGTGTTGCTGTGTGTTGAAACATTTCATGACGCCTCATCGACCCATCACTACTCCTACAGAGGACCTCAATAGAGGCCAACATGTGCGCATTTATTGGTCAACACTCACCTTTCGTGGACCCGTTCGGGTCTACCACACTCTTTACTCCTAGTTTGGACGAGCCCCCAATTTGTTATGGTCGGCTCTCGGACCACAACAAATGCAGCAGCCACACACAGCTTGGAGAACCAAAGTACGTTTATTGAACAAAAATGTACCTAAACTACCACAAGCAGGAATGATCAACATGTGTGACCCGAGAACACTACATGCTATCCGAGGCCCGCAGGGACACAGACTGGCCCAGCTTTATGAAGAAGGAGTGAATCATGGCAGCTGCCATCTATCACCAATCAGCTTCGTCTCCCAACAGCCAATCCTGAAACACAAAACATAACCCTGCATGGGGCCGTAACATTAAGACATTAAAAAACAAACTGTTACAATAGTCTAAATGACAAACGCATGGATTATAAGATCCAGATCATGTTGTGACAACAAGTTTAGAGATTTTTCTCAGTTGAAGGAAACCGTTTCTGGTCAGTTTTGTTCAGTGTTTAACAAGAGACATGTCTTTATCAAATACAACACCCAGGTTTCTCAGGCTCAGTTTGCAAAATGACCCAAGTACTGACTCAACCCTGGAACCTTATCATCAACAATCACCAGAGTTTCAGTTTTGTCCACATTTAGCAGCAAAGTGTTTTCACTCATTGTTTGATTTCTAGCAAACAATTGACTAAGTTCAGCCTCTGGGGCTCAGTTGGATCAACAGAGCAGTAGAGCTGGATGTCATCAGCAAAAATGTGATGATAAACATCTGGAAATCTCTGAATGATTTTACAGAGGGGAATCAAGTACAGCAAAAACAATAAAGGTTGTGTGGAGCATAAGAAGGTTCTAAACTGTTGTTGAACATTAAGGAAAGGATCAAAAAAAGAAATAGATTTAACAAATAATTACAAACGGGGTGTGTGTGTGTGTGTGTGTGTGTGTGTGTGTGTGTGTGTGTGTGTGTGTGTGTGTGCGCGCGCAGCGGAACACAGTCTTGTTCTCCTTTAGCTCTTTTTGAAGAGGAAGACGTGTGACAATAGCTGGAACAACCCCTGAGTTATCTATCATAACCTCAGGTTCTACGAGTTGGTGCGAAGCCCTCCAACGGCTTCGCTATGGGTTTACCCCGAGGCACCGCCTCGTCTCTGAGAAAGCTTAATGAACTCGCCAGCCAGCAGGGGGCAGTCCACTTCCTATAAAGGCGGGAAGCACCCGCCGCACTTTCTCCAACTGAAAACTCAGCGAAAAGGGCGGCCGCTGGGCGACGAGGTTGGAGGGCTTCGCACCAACTCGTAGAACCTGAGGTTATGATAGATAACTCAGGGGTTCTACGTCATTGGTGCTCCGCCCTCCAACGGCTTCGCTATGGGTTTACCCGAAAGGCGAAGCCTGACGGGATAAATGTACCCCCAGCTGGACGCCGCTCCTGGAGCAGCATCACTAGGGCCCCGCCGGCCCAGGGTCCAAACCCACTTGAGCCGTGGGCCCTGAGGGGGGCACAACAGCGCTCAAAACAGTATGAGCTACTGATCCCGCCGTTACGTCGAGGAGATAGGCCTTAGCGAAGGTAGACGTGGACGCCCAAGAGGCAGCAGAGCAGATATCCTCTACTGCCACACCCCGCAAAAGAGCCACTGAGGCTGCCACGCCACGGGTGGAATGTGCCCTCAGACCGCTAGGAGTGGATCCACCCGCTGCTCGGTAGGCCCGGATAATGGCCGATCTCACCCAATGAGAGAACCTCTAGGGGGAGACCGCCTCTCCCCGCCGGCATCTACCGTGGCAGACAAAAAGGGCATCAGAGCGCCTAAACTCGGCCACCCGCCGCAAGTACCAGGCCAACGCCCTCACTGGACACAACAGGTGGAGACGTTCCTGACCCGGGTCCGAGTGAGGCGGCGGGTGAAAGGCCCGCAGCGTGAAGGTCGTCGCCCGGAACAAGGAACTCAGAATCTTCGGGCGGAACGCTGGGTTAGGACGCAAAGACACCGAAGACTCCTCGACGCCAAAGGAAAGACACTCAGGGCTAATGGAGAGGGCACAAAGCTCACTTGCTCTCTTCGTGGTTGTTAGTGCCAGAAGGAGCGATACCTTGAAAGACAAGATATCCAGTGGGACTTGGTCAAGAGGCTCGAAGGTCGGGCCTGTGAGAGAGTCCAGTACCAACTGGAGATCCCACTGAGGGCTGGAAGGCCTTGCAGGAGGTCGAAGCCTGCAGGCACCCCGCAGGAAACGCGCCACCAAGGGGTGGGCGCGAACCGAAGCACCCTCAAAACCGACATGCCTTGTCGCTATGGCTGATGCGAACACTCTCAGTGTCGCCACAGTCCGCCCGTTATCCAGCAAATGTTGCAGGAAAGACAGGATAGCGGAGACCAAACAAGAGCTGGGGTCCAAGGACCTGTCTGAACACCAGCGGGAGAATATCCCCCACTTTGAGGCATAAAGCCTACGTGTTGATGGGGCCCGGGCGTTCTCCAGTGTGTGGAGAACGTCCGGGTCCAAAGTCCCGATCAGCTCGTCCCGTGCAGGAGCCACACCTTGAGAGGCCGGCCCAGCACCGGGGGCGCTGTCAGAGTCCCCCCCGCCTGACACAGGGCAGTGGGGCCCCAAGGGATGGCCCACGGGGCCCCGACCGCCATGCGCACCAGCTCTGGGAACCAGAGCGCCCCCGGGAGTCTGGTGCCACTAGAATTAACCTCAGCCCCCCCCGCCTCGTCCTCCGAATCAAGGGGAGAAGGAGCCGCGGAGGAGGGAAGGCGAACAGCAGACCGACCGGCCACCTCGAATGGGCTAAAGCGTCCACGGGGCAATCCGAAGCCCTGAGGGAGAACCAATGAGGGCATTTGAAGTTCTCCTTGCTGGCGAAGAGGTCTGCAACCGGGTGACCGAATCGAGACCAGATCTCGCTTGCCACTGCCTCGGACAGACCCCATTCGTCCTGGACGGCCCCCCTCGACAGTCTGTCCGCTACTGCATTCAGCTCGCCCGGGACGTGCTGGGCTCTGAGCGAAAGCAGGTGACAGTCCGCCCACAGCCAAATCTTCCTTGCCACACTCAGAAGGGCTGGGGATCTGACTCCACCTTGGCGATTTACGTACGCCACGGCGGTGGAGCTGTCTGATAGTACTAGGACGTTGGACCGTGACAGTTGGGGAGAGAGGTGAAGCAGGACATTGTGAATCGCCTTCAGCTCTAGCCAGTTTATGTGTCTGAGCACCAGACTGCTCCAGACCCCACTGGCGTAGGCCTGACCCGAGGTGCCTCCCCAACCTGTCAGAGAAGCGTCTGTAAACACTTGAGTGTAACGAAGGACGCAACCCAATGGAACTCTCCGCCTGAGGTTGGCGTGAGAGTTCCAAAACTGGATGTCCTGCAAAACCCGAGCGGGAAGGCGCACTTTCCGACCTCTTTCCCGCTTGAGGTCTAGCTTGAGACGACCAAACCATCTCTGAAGCTCCCTCATGTGCAGCAAGCCCAGCCGAACAACCGTGTGGGCTGCCGCCATGAGCCCCAGGAGGGACATAACAGTGCCTGCTGTTGTCACGTGACACCGAGCTTCCAGCAACTGTGTTGTCAGTCGGAGAATGGGCTGGATACGCACGTCCGGGAGGTCCTGGGTGCTAGAGAGTAGCCGAACGAGAGTCGAGTGTACTGAAACACCCGACCCTCGAGGGCGAAACGCAAGTACTTTCGATGTCTCTTGACTATCGGTATGTGAAAGTACGCGTCGGTCAGGTCGATAGATGTCATCCAATCTCCTGGACATACACCTGAAAGCAGTTTCTTGACCGTCAACATGCGAAACGGGCGGGTAGCTATGAACTTGTTCAAATAGCTGAGGTCCAGAATGGGCCTCCAACCCCCGGTCTTCTTCGCCACGAGGAAGTACCGGGAGTAAAACCCTGTCATCATCTCGGCTGCAGGGACCAGTTCTACGACCTCCTTCTGCAGCAGAGTAGACACCTCATTTCTCAAACAGGATAGTTTCTCCTGCTCCGCCATACGCGTCCAGAGAATCCCTGAAAAACGCGGGGGTTGACGGGCAAACTGTAGCGCATAGCCCCGCCTGATTACTCCCCCCAGCCAAGTGGGTCCTAGAAGTAAAACCAGGCGACTCCAAGCCGAATAATGTTCTGTCAGAACCGCAGCCCTGGCGAACCTTGGGTAGTCCTCCGGCCCGCCCCCCAAGGACGGGCCGTAGACGAAAGGGCATCACACAAGCCGCGTCTCTATCTCTTGAATCCACAGAGCATGTACTCGAGTTGGATTCACTAGAACCCCCACTCTCATACATAAAAACCGGCTCTGTGGGAGAAGCGCGCAAGTGCGCGTGAGACACCTCAGATGCGCGTCGTGCGTGTTCCCTTCCCCCCCCGGAAGTCTTCCCAACTCCCTGAGCACTTCTTAGTGTCACCGGAGCTGACAAAACCCGCGATGTGGAGGAATGCGCTGGAGAATTAACCCGGAGCTGAAGTGAGTTAGGTCGCGCGCGCGTCGGCACCGCATCACTCACCCGGTCCCGTACATTCTCCAGCCCCGCTGGCGGTCCCGACCTGTTCGTCACTCGTGAGATCCGACCGCCACGCACCTCTCCAGTTGATCGACCAGACGGGACGGAAGTTCCTCGCCCTCGCCTGGTCTCAGAACGGCGAAAAAACTTGCGCGTAAAAACACCAGGTTGTGTCAGTTCCATGGCGCTTCTCTGCCGCCAACGTGACGTCCTCCACGGTGCCAGTGTTTGTAGACAGCGCTGTGGGGGAAGGAACAACCTCCGGTCAACATAGACATGTCCGGACTAGTTCCACTCACCTCATCAGCTGTCACGCTCTGTCGGGCACGAGCGCTGGTCGACGCGGAAGTAAACACAGATGACTCAGCCGGTCTCGCGGACCTCTGCTCGTCTGTAAACAAAACACATGTGGTTGGAGTCTGCCCCTCATTCGTGTGGACAGACTCCGTTATTGCAGTCTCGGTATGACCCGGACGAAGGGGTTTAAAACCTCCTTCGGACTGTGTTATGAGAGGAAAATCACGCCGTCTATGACCGGCGGAGCATGTTAGCTTAGCATTAGCGGCGAAAGTTTCTAATGACGCCTGTGAATACGTCACACTCACAGGCGGAAACACATGCACGCTACCAACATCTCTCTCAGAACGAACCACAGAAACGTCATACGTTCTTTTGTTTTTATTTACATAGAGCCCTTTGAAAGAGTAGGGGGGAGGAGGGCTCCCCCGAGACGAAGCCTCGACGCCCCTGCGTCCTCGCCGCTGCGGGTCCCTCCTCCGCTGGCTCCGCTGCGGCTGCTTGCTCCGCTGCAGGCTCCCCGGCTCCTGCTGAGGAACCCGGCGACGCTCGCTCGTCGCCCGCCACGGCTGTTGCCGTTGCTGCTGGTGCTGCTGGGGCGGCTGGCTCTGGTGACGCTTTCCCCCCGCACCAGCTGATGGGGCCGACGAACGGGCTCTCCGTCTCCGAGCGCCGGACCCCCGTCGCGCCTCGTCCTCACGCCCATGCAGGTGATGGCGGAGCAGCGCTGACTCCTGCTGCTGCTGCGCTCCGGACCGAACAGGGAGTCCTCCGTTATTGGTCCGTCCAGGAGGAGCCTCCGGTCTCTCTCCGGCAGCGCTGTGGCCAGGTCTAGCCACAGGTGCCGGTGGCCCAGCTGTCCAGCGTCGCGTAGTCCCCCTCCCAGGATCGCGTACGCCTGCGACATCCGGAGGAGCGCAGCCACCGAGTCCTTGACTTCCTCCAACTCCGAAGGTCCAAGGTCGTCTCGGTCCACGGTGAGCCTGTCGAGCGCACCGCACAGGAGAGCCATGTTGTTCGCGGGGGAGACCACCTGCGTCCCCCCCTTGTAGGATCGGTTAAACAACATTGCCGTCAACCTGTCTTCAGCTCTAGGCAGAGCTACAGGGCGACCTGGCCACAGTCGAGCTCCCGGGTCGAGGGCGGCACGTACCGTATCCGAGGGCTCCGGGACACCGCGCCGCCAGTCCACCCCGTCCACACGGCAATAGGGTCCGTAGGATCCTACGGGAGGCCCTGAAGCCATGGGAGAGGCAGACCCACGCCGCGCGTAGCCCCAGATCTTGTCCAGCTTAGGACAAATAACCCCCGGAACCGCAGGCCTGCGCGCTTCGTTCCGCCCGACCTTCACTCCGCATGTAAACGGTGGTGGCGCGAGTGGAGGTGCGGGGGGGAGCTCAACCTCCATGCGGTTCGCCGCGGCGGTGAATATGCGCGGCAGGACGTCAAGCGGGTAGCGAGGAACCGGCCCGGCTCCCCCGACCGCTTCGACGTCCCCCGGCTCGGAACCGAACAGGGTGCTCGGATCCGCCTCATAACACCGCCGGTCGTCCTCCTCGTCGTAGTCGGCCCACGACCTGGCTGGAGGACGCGGCGTGCGCCGACGGGCCTCGTATGCTCCCCGTCTCTTCCGGACCTCCTCGGGAAGCATACGGCAGGCCCCACAATCCGCAAACGCGTGATCTGGGCCTAGACAGACGAAGCAGAGAGCGTGTGTGTCCCCCCTCCCCAGGGGGGTGTCACACGTTAAGCACAAAGACACATCTACTTCCACGTTCATGCTCACGTCCGCCATGCTGTATCCAGGAGCTTTCTCGCTGAGTTGAAAATGGAGAAAGTGCGGCGGGTGCTTCCCGCCTTTATAGGGAGTGGACTGCCCCCTGCTGGGTGGCGAGTTCATTAAGCTTTCTCAGAGACGAGGCGGTGCCTCGGGGTAAACCCATAGCGAAGCCGTTGGAGGGCGGAGCAGCAATGACATAGAACCTGCGAGTGAACACATGTATAAGTTGACTTGAGAGCAGAAACAGCTTGGGTTCCACACACATGCTCCAGAGGGACCACTTCCACACGGCTGATGATGATTCTGCAGAGAGCAGCACACACGCTGTCAATCACCTGCAGGTCTGACTCTCTGGCCAGCATGCTGGAGAACACTGACAGCATCATGGGGTACTCTCTGGAGCTCATCAAGGAACAAGCACTTGTTAGAATAGAATAGAATAGAAAATGTTTATTCATCCCCAGAGGGGAAACACACTTTTCAGTTGAAAGTTGCTCAGTTGAAAAAAATAAAGTGCAAGGGAAAAAAGAAATAACAAAATAAAAATAAAACGATCATAAAAATATACAGATTATTAACAATGTTAGACATTTAACACCATTAATAAAATAAAATAAAATAAAATAAAATAAAATAAAATAAAATAAAACAAAAAATAAAAATAAAACACACTACGGATTAGCATCAGGATATTTAAAGTAGAGAGTTAAATATCCTGACACCAGTTGGGATGAAGGACCTTCTATAACACTCCTACACTGGGGGGCCTGAGCCACTGAAGGAGCTGCTCCTCCACGGTCAGGTGCAGTGGGTGACGAGCATTGTCCCTGATGTAGGATAGTCTGGAGAGTGTCCTCCTCTCCCACCTCCTCCACCGAGTCCAGCGAGCGGCCCAGGACAGAGCCGGCCCTCGTGACCAGCCTGTTCAGTCTCTTACTGTCCCGGTCCGTGCTGCTGCTCCCCAGCAGACCACAGGTAGTGGATAGCAGAGGCTACCACTGAGTCATAGAAGGTCCTTAAAAGTGGTCTGCACACTCCGAAGGACCTCAGTCTCCCCAGGAGGTGGAGGCGACTTCAGCCCTTCTTATACACGGCGTTGATATGTGTAGACCAGTTCAGTTTATTGTTGAGGTGAACACCAGGTATTTGAAGCTGTCCACCAGCTCAATGTCCGAGCCCTGGATGCTCACCGGTTGATGTGGACTTTTTCCTGAAGTCAATCACCATCTCCCTTGTCTTACCGGTGTTTAAGCAAAGGTAGTTGCTCTCACACCAGTCAACAAAGTCCTTGATGACTGACCTGTACTCCAGCTCGCCCCCCCCAGACACGCAGCCCACAATGGCCGAGTCGCCGGAAAACTTCTGGAGGTGACAGCTGCTGGAGTCATAGGTAAAGTCCGCCGTGTAGAGGGAAAAAAGGAAAGGTGACAGCACTGTCCCTTGAGGCACCCCGGTGCTGCAGATGGTCACCTCAGACCTGCAGTCCTGCAGCCTCACATACTGCGGCCTGTTGGTGAGGTAGTCCATCGTCCATGCTGCCAGCTGTGTCCCAACTCCTGCGTCCTCCATCTTCTTCCTTAGCAGCGCTCAGGAGGTTCTGGAGTTCTTCTGACACTTCTTTTAAAGGATACAAGGTCAACATGGGACCTGCTGCTTCAGCCAAACACCCGAGACTGAAAGTGCTTTTCTGGCGAACTTCAGCATAACTGCCCTTCACTCCAGCCATCAGGACGGGAAGCAAAAGGTTGGACAGTCGGCCTGCGAGGTCTCGACCACCCGTGACACCGACCAGCCCCTACAGAATTAACTAACGCCAGTTTCTTTCAGGATCATTTTAAAATTCTGGTTCTTACTTTCAGATCTATTCATGGTCAGACCTTCCATCAGTGATCTGATCCAGACGTACCCCCCAGCTCGGGCTCTGAGGTCTGTGGATCAGAATCTACTGATGGTTCCTGAACTTCCGGACCAGAGGAGAGAAATCCTTCCAGACTGTTGCTCCTAAGCTTTGGAACCATCTCTGTGTTTGATGATCTACTGACTCCTTCAAGAAACATCTGTGTTTGATGATCTACTGACTCCTTCAAGAAACATCTGTGTTTGATGATCTACTGACTCCTTCAAGAAACATCTGTGTTTGATGATCTACTGACTCCTTCAAGAAACATCTCTGTGTTTGATGATCTACTGACTCCTTCAAGAAACATCTGTGTTTGATGATCTTCTGACTCCTTCAAGAAACATCTGTGTTTGATGATCTACTGACTCCTTCAAGAAACATCTGTGTTTGATGATCTACTGACTCCTTCAAGAAACATCTGCGTTTGATGATCTACTGACTCCTTCAAGAAACATCTGTGTTCACTCCAAAAGTTGTATCTGATTGCTTTTTTTATTGTATATGTATGAGAAAATGGGGACATTTGTTAATATTCACCTTAACTAATTTACTATCTATTTTTATCTAAAAGATGGCCAGTTGTATAACTGCTTCAATGATGTTCTACGCCTGGTATTGTTCACACGGGACCAGGTGTGTGAAGTCTTGAAGATGTGCCATGACGACCTTGGTACCGGGGGTCACCCAGGTAAATATTTTGTTCTTATTCTTTTGTATGTCCAATATTGTTTAACCTAATTGTTTTTCTTACTCCACTCCTTCTGTATTTCTCCAACATGCCTAACTCTCGTACTAATGACACCCAATGATCTGATCACGCAGGTAAACGCCGAACTTATGAAAAGGTTACGGCATCATATCACTGGAATAATCTTCGACAAGATGTGGACAAATGGGTGAGATTTTTTGAGAATTGGTGACATTTTAGTCAACATAAGATAGGTCTGTAATATATTTTTCCAAAGGTCGATGAGTGTCCCCGCTGCCAGCATCATGAGGTTTTGAAGACTGTTGCTCCAGTACTTCATCCCATTGAAGTAAAGGAGGCTGGACTGTTCTTGGGATAGACTTGATTGGTCCCCTCCCAACCACCGCAAAGGGAAAACGATAAACTGATACTTACAAATAAGAGTAATTGCCATACGACCTTCAGCGTGTCTTACTAAAAATGTTTGATTTATCTTGTAGGTTCATATTGACGGCCACAGATTTATTCACCAAGTAGGTGGTGGCTAAAACACTTTATACTAAAAGTGCCCATGAAGTGTCCAAGAAGATTGTGAACATTCTTCTTGAATTTGGACTTGTTGAAAAGATTATTACCGACCAAGGCCGAGAATTCGTCAATGAAGTACGTGATATATATATATGGCAATTTATGTGAGTAATGGATCATCCCTACAATCTTTCTATGTCTATCTGTGTTCAGCTCAACAGCAGTGTTTTTAAGGCTCTTGGCGTGAAGCACTGCATCACCTCTGCCTACCATCCACAAGCCAATGGTCAGGATGAGAGGACAAACAAAAACATAAAAACTGGCCAAATACTGTGGAGATGACTGGGATGTTCATCTTCGGGGAGTTGTTGCAAGCATTAACACGTCCAAACAGGTAACATGCCACAAAGTACTCTGGTGGACAAAAACAAAATCTAAATAGATCAAATGGTTTTTTTTTATAGCAGTCAATCAAGTACACACCGTTTTACGCTCTGTTTGGAAGACACCCCCGTACTCCAGGTGTAATTAATGGCAACAGTTGCAGAGTTACATGCCAAGGTTATTGTAATGATCATCTGAAAACTTCATGCATTGAAGCAAAGAATGTCAAGTATCCAATAACATTTGGTTTTGTATGTTTTTTTTAGATCTACCAAAACATCAAGACAGCCCAAGAGAGCCAAAAGAAGGCATATGAGGCTCGGAAAGGAAGAAACGCGAAGTCTTTCCAATTCGACGTCGGCGATGAGGTCCTTAAGGCGAACAAGAGGAAGGAAGGCCGCAAAGGAGGGTGTTTGGAGTGCAACTGGTCTGGACCCTATGTCATTGCCTCCATTTCAGGGAAAGGTGTGGCAATGCTGGCGAACACGGCAGGATCTCTCCTGAAACACAGTGTTAACATTTCCCAGCTCAAACCCTTCATCAGACCAGAGGCAGAAGTATTTTCTTTATTACAAGAGTAGTTACAGTCTGAATTATATTTACATATTGACCTGATGTCTTTTTGTCCGCAGCATCCATTAACAACAGAGAGAACAGCATACAAGGTACATTTATAAAAGTTTACCTTTAATAGAATGGAATTTCATGCATACTGAAGCATTTAGCTAATATGTAGCAAGTAATAAGAAAAGCAAGTTAACAATGGTTACAATAAGATTAACTAATACATTTTTATGTATTGGTTAGGTGAGATGATGTATGTAAAGAATATGGAATAACAAATATTTGCTATATTTTGATTTGTTCAAAAGTATCCACATCGGAGCATTAGCCATCACCAGGTTCAATGCATGGCCATGATTACTGGTCAGGTGTTGGATATTTAAGAGAGATGCAACCTGACCAAGTCCTGCTGGTATGTATAAAAATGTTACAATTGCAATATACCTATATCGTGATGTATGTGTGATTTTTTTCCCCTAAACTATTATTTCTTGACTACGTGCTGGACGAGCTCAGACCACCCGCGGAGATCATTGTAAAGGACCAATCCGTGTGCCTTACCAGAGAGGACTTTTGGAACTTGGGCCTTCCTAAATGTTTGGAAGCCAATGTAAGTGAACTTTAAAATTGTATTGCATTCTTGACAAATGCATCACTTGTTTCTTCTTTACCCTGTGACAGATTGGAAATGCATGCTTTAAGCTTGTTGAGGAAGCTGCTCGACGTCATGTAGGTTTTTACACTCTTATTGAGAAAGACATAAGTCACTTAATACTTTTCTCCTTTCGGATTTCTTATTTTTATTTTTTAAGCAGCATAAATACTGAATGTGTGTTTAATCAACAGGGGAAACATATCCATGTTATGGATTTGTATGTGGTGCCAACAATGAACATAGGAAAAAGTACATTTCCTGTAAGTTATCCACAGTCCTGTTTTTACCTGTGACATGATATATCTAATTCTGTTGTTTACAATTATAGGATGATCTGTCTTTAAAAGATATGATTGTCATTCCTGCCTGGAGCCGACAGACAGGGAGAGCAGATCACTATTTGCTCGCAGTGAGTCAATTAAAAAATATATTAATTAATCTTATTGTAATCCTGCTATACTTATTACTTGCTAAATACTACCTAAATGCTTCAGAATGCATGACATTCCATTTGTTTCTCACAATGATTTCAGGTCCTGAACCCAGCAAAGAAAGAGATTTTCTTTCTTGACTCCATTAAACTTGATGGGTTTGTTGACAGTTCCTACCAGAGCATTATTAGGTTTCGTAAATTTACTAAAGCCATGTTCAGTGGCTTGCTTTGCATGTCAATTTTAAAGAATTAAAATAATTCATAACTTTATAAATATAAAGTCATACATAGGATAAATACTGCCCTGTCCTTAATAGATGCCTCGTTTGAAAGGCGTTTGCCTCGTTTGAAAGGCTTACATAAGTTGTTTGTTATATTTTTTGCATTCTATTGACTATTTTATAACTTTTATTTCTTGTAATAATTACAGTTACCTTGCTCAACACATTGCTCCTGGCCAGTGGACAACATAGTTTGGACGAGACCTAGAGGTGCATTTCTTCTGTCACTAGTATTTTATTTTATAACCCCTAACAACAGCACTCAATTTTTAATGTATTGTCTCACAGGGCTTTCCTCGACAAACGTCTGGGAATTCCTGTTGAATTTTCATGTTGGTGGTAAACTAGTATCACTATTTTATTTTTTGGATTATCAGAAACTTGACTTATTATCTTCACAGTACACACTCCATCTAACCACCGGATCTCCATTCTGGTTTAATGAGGTCAGCATCTTATGTATAAAATATGATATTAAAATGATTAGTACTGAACATGTAATGGGTATAACAAAAATGTTATATTAATAGGATGACATACCACGTATCAGAAAGTGGTGGTGTATAACTCTGATGCAAAGATTTGAGACTGAAGGGTAAGACTGAATAACTTTTTTTCCTAAGATTTCAATAAATGAACCCTATTTACACTATCGCTGCTCTCTATCAAAATTTAAAGCCATGGACGGAGACTTTTCTACTGGACCAATGAAGCCAGAGTTCTGCTTCAAGGGACACTGAAACCAATATACAGGGTCCCTAAGTCCCAAAAGAAGATGCACATGGTAAGCAAGATAATGGAAAAGTGACTTGCATTCAACTTTTGTTTTTCTGCACATTGATTCACTAAAACTGTTATTGTTTAAAGGTTCGGACTGAAAAGGCTGACAGGTGTCTCATACTGGAGGTAATTGTAATTCATATTATGTTGCTCTGAAAAACAGGAATTGCAAAGAAAAAAACATAGTTGATGCTTCATGTCAAAAACATATTTGTTTCATGTAATTTTTAAAAAATATTTTCAATAACATTCAATCTCTGGATTGCATCTAACCATTATTTTGCAGTTGCCAAAGGAGATCCTCTCAGAAATCCTCCTTGAGGTTATCCTACTGGTGGGAGATGGTGCATACCTTACATTGAGCCTGGTGTGACCACTTTCAGAGACACCGTTTCTGCAGATTTCTTCAGAATACGGGCACATTTTCAGTGGCTTGATAGTAAGTACAACATGCATGTATTCACAAATCCTATCCAACTCCTTTTTCTTACGACTTTTCTTTTTTACATATTTCCTGAGGCATTAATACCTGGAGCACAAACTCTGCATCCTTTAGAAAAGAGTTCTACAGGATGTACACGATCGACTCCTGCAAAGGGTGTGGCCTGGAATTCAAAAACAGTTTACCAGGTACAACGTGTTCAATTATATGGCTTATATTCACTCATACATGTACATTAAGGTCATTCTTTGAACATAAAAATGGATAACCTTTATATTCATTTCCATAGGTTACACTGGGACCGGAAAAAGGGGAGCTCTGCAGGCCTTTTACTCAGAAGGTTCCGAATACTGCAGTCATTTTTGCAGTCTAATGCCATAGGCAAAAGTAAGTTGTTTTTAGATTCATCCATTCGATCCATCGCAGACTGTAATGTTTTTTTTTAATCGAATATTTACCACCAATAAAGGCTGCTTTTATCACTTTGATTTTAGACAAGCTTTCAAAGTGACTTTCTGAATATAAGGTTAATGTCTTTCAAGTATTTGCTTTTAAAAATTAAATTGTTGTTTTTTCCCAATAGCCTCAGAAAATACAGCAATTTTTCATGAAAAATAAAAAATAAAAATACAAATTACCAATACCAAATATTACCAGTGATCCAGAATTATAGAGGTTTAATGAATAGTGTAAAGTGTATTATACCAGTAATGGTTAATTTCCATCATTTGAGAGCCACATTACCAGGGAATTAAACACATTCTTTACCATTTGTAGATACTTAAGAGTAAGAAAGTTCAGTAAATAAAGCAACTAAAAGTCCATTTCCTATTCCAAGCAGTTTTACTTTTACTTACATGTTTCAGCAGCTAACAGCTTCTACGCTGTTAGAACTCAACGCTCCCCTCCGCCCCCCCTCAGACAGGGTTGGCACAGAGGTCCTGGTATTCCTTCTCCAGCGCCGCCATGTCTTCTCTGGCGTCGATGAACTCGCGCTCATCCATCCCCTCTTCCACGTAACAGTGGACGTAGGCCCTCTTGGCGTACATGAGGTCGAAAATGTGGTCCAGGCGAGTCCAGGCCTCGATGATGGCGGAGGTGTTGCTCAGCATGCACACTGCCCTCGCCATCTTGGCCAGGTCTCCTCCTGGAACCACGGTGGGGGGCTGGGAGTTGATGCCCACCTTGAAGCCGTTGGGGCACCAGTCCTGGATGCTGCGTCTGGCTTTGATGGAGGCGATGGCGGAGTCGACGTCATTGGGCACGACGTCTCCACGATACACAAGACAGCAGGCCATGCATTTACCGTGACGAAGGTCACACATCAGCATCTGGCTGGCGGGCTCGAAGCAGGCGTTGGTGATGTCGGCCACGGACACCAGCTCGTGGTAGGCCTTCTCCTCGGAGATGATGGGGGCGTAGGCGACCAGAGGGAAGTGGATACGAGGGAAAGGCACCAGATTGGTCTGAAAATCGGTGAGATGCCCATTCAGGTCTCCACCGAAGCGCAGAGAAGCGGTGATCGAAGACACGATTTGTCCGATGAGCCTGTTCACGTTGTCGTACCAGGGGCTGTGGATGTCCAGGTTCCTGTGGCAGATGTCGTAGATGGCTTCGTTGTCCACCATGAAGGTGCAGTCGAAGTGGTCCATGGTGGCGTGGGTGGTCAGGATGGAGTTGTAGGGCTCCAATGCTCGGTTGAACGACTCATGAGGTGGGTACACTGCGAAGTTGAGCTTGGGCTTCTTGCCATAATCGTCAGTGAGTCGCTCCATTAGCAGGGACGTGAACCCAGAACCCATGCCTCCACCGAAGGAGTGGAAGATCAGGAACCCTTGCAGTCCAGTACACTGCTCCGCCTACAAGGAGAAAGTAGAGTTATCAATTGCTTTTGCTTTGTGATGTCTAAACTGGGCCATCAAATGCTATTCTTCTTTAGTACCTTTTTTGTCATAATAGAATACCAAGAATAAGAAGTAACCCTTCATAAACAATGAAACAGTATAGTAACTGTAGCTGTCTTGTTATCCTAACCCTAACCTTAACCCAACTCTATGGGAGAATCAAACGTTTAGAACTTGTTGAAGTACACAATCCAACACCATTTTGACCTCTTACCAATTTAGAAGTCTGGTGCAGAACGGTCTCGATGATCTCCTTCCCGATGGTGTAGCGACCTCGAGCGTAGTTATTAGCAAAGTCTCGATTCCCTGTGATCAGCTGGTCAGGGTGGAACAGTCTACGGTACTTTCCTGTACGCAACTCATCTGGAGGGAACATGAACAGATTGATGGAGGCGTGTGTTCAAGAATCTGTTGATACGCATCACGATACAGGGCCAACGATACGATATATAGAGATGGTGTATTAACAAGGATATATGTGTAGTATTGTCCAGTACTTGACTTTGGTGTTGTGATAGTGTAGTAACAAGTATACTGTATATGTGTAGTATTGTCAAGTACTTGATTCTGGTGTTGTGATACTGTAGTAACAAGTATACATGTGTAGTATTGTCCAGTACTTGACTTTGGTGCTGTGATAGTGTAGTAACAAGTATACTGTACATGTGTAGTATTGTCCAGTACTTGATTCTGGTGTTGTGATAGTGAAGTAACAAGGATATACAGGTCCTTCTCAAAAAATTAGCATATTGTGATAAAGTTGATTATTTTCCATAATTTAATGATAATTGAAATTTCATATATTTTAGATTCATTACACACCAACTGAAATATTTCAGGTCTTTTGTCGTTTTAACACTGATGATTTTGGCATACAGCTCAAGAAAACCCTATTAAATTGTACAATTCTGAGTTCGGGGGCAGGAGTGGAGTGAGAGTATCTGGATGTTCTGTTCCATGTTAGTCTTTGTATCCTTTGTCTTTGTTGTTCTTCTTTGACCTATTTTCTTTGTCTTTATACTTAGATTGTATCATCTTGTTCTTCCTCTTATGTTCTTTTCTTATTTTATTTTTCATGCATTATTTTTTTTATTGTTTATGAAAAATTGCTGGCTACTGGAAAAAAACTATTTCCCGAAGGAGACCTCCTGAGGGATCAATAAAGTATTACCTTACCTTTACCTTTACCTTATGTGTAGTATTGTCCAGTACTCCTGTGTTGTTCTCAGTATTATCTTGATCTTTAAAGTATGTACTTTTTTGAGTATTGTTTTGATTGTCTAAGCGCTTTGTGACCCTGGTCTCGAAAAGCGCTATATAAATAAATATTACTTACTTACATAGTATTTAGTAGTAATTTAACGATGATTTCAACCAGCTGTAGGAACACTAGCGCCATCTGCTGGCAGCACGTTTGGTTTCAAGAATCCTCCTGCTGCTGAAAATACACCTGTGAGTATATGAACATATAATGATAATAAATATATAAAAATTCGTTTACAACGTCAACGTCACTAAGATGGAGTCGTTTAGTGTAGAAAGAGTCCATCGATCCATACTCAGTTTTGTGGGCGTTAAAGTTTAAATTTAGTGTGTATGGAGCACTACATTTACATACTAAGAACTGAGACACACTTATGCACTAAACATACTAAGTTTAAGTACACAAGTATGTGATTTGAGACACACTAAGGCCTCGTCACCTCCTCATCTATGGACTGACCTACGACTGTGGGGTCCAGGTCCACAAAGATGGCTCTCGGGGCAGGTTTCCCGGCCTCGGTCTCATTGAAAAAACGTGCATAGTTATCATTCAGTCCCTTGTCCCTGGACCACGTCTGCCCGTCAGGGTGGACTCCATGTTCGAGGCAGTACAGCTCCCAGCATGCACTGCCCATGTTGACCCCGGCTTGGCCAACATGGATGGAAATACACTCACGCTGCAAAACACGAGGAAAAAGTTTAGCTTTTAAACGAAAGACTTTTTAAATATTTATATTTGTAGAGCGCTTTTCTAGACCTGTCACTAAGTGCTTAAAAGATTTTAATAAAAATACACTTAAAAGATCAAGATAACACTGAGAAAAAAAAACACAGTAGTCCCAGAAAAATCAAAGCAGAATTATTGATCTTATTTACTATCAGGAATTATGAATCTAGATAGTTTTAAATTGATGATTGATATATTTAAGCAATCAATTTATTTTAAATTACTAATTTAAAAAAAAGGTTTCAAACAAATGAATCAAACTATTGATGATAAACACACAAGTGAACACAACACACTTGAAGGATGTAAACTAGTGATGCTAACGTGTCAATGCTGCACAGCTGTAGTTTAATCCGACTGAGGCCTGATGAAAACCGTTCACGGTTAATTTAAGTAAAGTTGGCTCGATATTGACAGATTCGATCTTTGCGCTCTATCGCTGAAGTCAATGGCACGGGCTGGAGATCGCCACGAGATCCCGATTGAACTTCAGCGCCGGTATCGTGGCTGTCGGGCAGGCAAGAGGCTAAAGGCTAAGCTAACGGACAATCGGAGACGTCACAGACCAACGATCCCAACGATCACGATGGGGAACGTCAATTCACTGACGAATAAGATCGACGAGCTGTCTGCCCTCAACAATCAGCGGATCTTCAGAGAGAGCAGCTTGTTGATCTTCATGGAGACGTGGCTCACTCAACTGACTCCCGACGCACACGTGGAGCTGCCGGGTTTCAGCTCCGTCAGAGCGGACAGAGACGCAGACGCCTGTGGGAAGCGCAGAGGAGGAGGTCTGATCATGTACGTGAATAAACGCTGGTGTAGTCCGGGACACGTTACTGTGAAAAAAGTCTCGTGTTGTCAAGATTTAGAACTGTTGGCTGTCAGCATGCGTCCATATTATCTACCGCCTGAGTTCAGTCATGTGATCGCGCTGTGTGTTTACATTCCTCCGAGCGCTGCGACTGCATCTGCCTGTGAGAAGATGCACACAATGACAGCTCGACTTCAGAATCAACATCCTGACGCATTTATCATCATCTCTGGAGACTTTAATCATGCCAACCTGGACTCTACTCTGCCTACTTTCCATCAGGCTGTGGATTGTCCCACCAGGAATAACAGGACAATTGACCTTCTTTATTCCAACTTGAAGGATGCCTACAGAGCCAAACCTCTTCCTCCACTTGGAAGGTCTGATCATAACCTGGTCCACCTTCAGTCACAGTACATTCCTCTGGTGCAGAGACAGACTGTGACCACTAAGACAATCAGAAAGTGGACACCAGCTGTGGAGGACGCCATCAGGGACTGCTTTGAAACAACAGACTGGTATGTGCTGCTGAGGTCTCATGGTGAGGACATCGAGGGTCAGACACACTCTCTAACAGATTATTTAAATTTCTGCTTGGACGTTGTCGCCCCTACTAAGACCGTCCGCTGTTACCCTAATAATAAACCGTGGGTAGCAATGGAGGTCAAGGATGTCCTGATACATACTTTGACTCCTTTCTACCAGTGAGTCCTCGACAGCTGTCCCAGGTTGTTTCCTCCTCAAAGTCCACAACATGTCTTCTCGATCCTATTCCCACATGGCTACTTAAAGAACTGTTCCCCTTACTTAGCACTTTCATACTTGACATTATTAACCTGTCAATAACATCCGGCTATGTGCCTCAGATTTTTAAAGTTGCAGTAATTAAACCTCTGCTTAAAAAACCCACTCTCGATCCAGAGGTCCTCACTAACTACAGGCCTATCTCTAATCTAGTGTTCATTTCAAAACTTCTGGAGAAAGTGGTAACGAGTCAGCTCTGTGATTATCTCCAGGACAATGATCAATTTGAGGTGTTTCAGTCTGGTTTTAGGGAACACCACAGCACAGAGACCGCCCTGGTAAAAGTAAGTAACGACCTACTGATGGCCTCTGATCAGGGCCATGTTTCAGTTCTTGTTCTTCTAGATCTCAGTGCTGCATTTGACACTGTCGACCACCAAATCCTTCTACAGAGGCTAGAAAACCATTTAGGCATTCGTGGAACTGCTCTTAACTGGTTTAAATCTTACCTGTCGGATAGAACGCACTATGTACATGTCAACCACCTCTCATCGACACACACTAAGGTCAGCTATGGTGTCCCACAAGGTTCTGTTCTTGGTCCAATACTATTCACAATCTATACGCTCCCACTAGGGGACTTGATTAGAAGACACTCTATACATTTTCACTGTTATGCTGATGACACCCAACTTTACCTGTCCATGAAGCCAGATGAAAGAATTCAGCCAACACAATTACAGACCTGTATCACAGATATCAAGTCATGGATGACCAAGAACTTCCTCCTACTGAACTCGGAAAAGACTGAGGTTTTACTAGTTGGTCCGCAACATCTCAGACAATTATTAACTAATGATCTAGCTTTACAAAATGGACTTGCTCCTGCTACTAGCACCACTGTAAAGAATCTGGGTGTATGCTTTGACAAGGACTTATCATTTAACTCACACATAAAACAAATCTCACGGACTGCTTATTTCCACCTTCGTAACATTTCAAAAATTAGGCATTTCCTTCCTTTAGATGCTGCTGAGAAGCTCTTCCATGCTTTTGTTACCTCCAGGCTGGACTATTGTAACTCTCTTCTGTCAGGCTGTTCTAAAAAGTCTCTCAGAACTCTTCAGCTCATTCAGAACTCTGCAGCTCGTGTCCTGACTAAGACTAAGAGGCGCGAACACATTTCCCCTGTACTGTCTTCCCTACATTGGCTTCCTGTAGAATTTAGAATACAATTTAAAATCCTTCTCCTAACCTATAAAGCCTTACATGGTCTAGCACCAACATACATTAAAGATTTAATCCAAACTTACCAACCCTCAAGGACCTTACGATCCCTAAACTCTGATCTACTAGTTATACCACAAATCTCTAAATGTAGATTCGGAGCCAGCGCCTTTAGTTTTCAAGCCCCTCTACTGTGGAACAAACTACCGGCTTCAGTCTGGAGGGCAGACACCCTCTCTATGTTTAAAAATAATCTTAAAACCTTACTTTTCGATAAAGCCTATAATTAACTTGACTGTTTATCTCTAGCTGTCATAACTAACAAAACTGTTTATCTTAGCTGCTATAGGCTGAGAATGCTGGAGGAGTTTTAGTTTTAGACACCGAGCTCTGTATATCCTTCTTTTCTCACCGGGGCCGTTCTGGTTTGGCTGGTTCGGGTGTGGGGGTCCGGCGGGTGGGGCCTGTGGGTGCCTTGGGCCTGGTGGTGGTCACCGCTGGTGCCGCGATGGCCCCGTGCGCCGGCGGGGGGGGTGGCCCGCTCCCGGGGGGTTTTTGATGGTGCGTGGGGGCGGGTGAGCCGTCGGGGGTGGGACTGGGGCTGGCCGGGTGTTCTGGATGACCTTCCGGCCCCGATGGCTTCGCCTGGTCTGTGGTGGGGGGCCTGTCTTGGGGTGGGTGTCTGCTGCGGCGGTGGCTGTGGTCCTCTACCCGCCCTGTGTGGCATGTGCCGTGGTCGGGGGGTTTGTCGCCCTTGGTCCTGGGGGTTCGTGGCCGGGCTGGTCGGTCTTTCGGGGGCTTCCCGGGTGGGGGGGGGGGGGGCGCATTGGGGGGACGGCGGAGGCATTGGGCGGACCCATGTTACCGTAGTGACCATGTACCGCCCATGCAAGTGCTGCTGTCCCCCTGGGTGGTGCATGGTGGGTGGGGGCGGTGGCTGGGGGTCAGTACGTGTGATGGGCGGGGCCTCGGCACCTTAGAGACCGTGGACTGCCCATCGAATACTGCTGGCCCCCCAAACTTCCCTCATGGGGAGGTGGGCTGCGGCTGTTGGGGACGGTCTACAGTTCAAAGACTGGGGGCCGTTCCCGGACGGCTGCGGCCCCACTGCCCCCGCCCTGCCCGCACAACCGTGGCCCCCCTGTGACCCGGGGGACCTGGGCCGGTGCCTGGCCATTGCTCCCCCGGGCTCATGCGGTGGCACTCTACCCGGCTACTGGCCGTGTCCGCAGGGTATTGGGGGGGTTCCGCCGCCGCTGCTGTGGTGGGTCCCCATCTCCTTGACTCGGTCCCCTGCTATGGACTTGTTGGCGGCCTGACGGGCTGGGGGTCCTCCGTCGCCCGGCCTGGCCCCGGGGCCCTATCCCCTGACTGGTTCTTCTGGCTGCCCCTCTGCCTGTGCCTGGTGCCTCCCCCTCTCTGCTTCCTCGGTCGTCCTCGCCTGTGCCCGTCCTCTCGCGCCCCCGGTGGTGGTCCGCCTTCTCGCTGGTGTTTGGGGTCGGCTCAGGTGGTTATCTCGCCTGCCGGTTCCTGGTCTCCCGCGGGTTCCTGCCGCGGCTTGGGCCCCTGTGTCTGGATCTGCTGTGCTAGGTATGTGCCCTCTGGCCTGGCTATTTCAACCCCCCCCCCTCTCCCCTCTATATATCTTCACCCGTCACCGGAGTCTGTATACCTGTGTATTGTCTACATTTGTCCCAAACCCACACCTTTTTATTTCTCTCCCGGAGCCCCAGGGATCCACCTCCAGAGCTGCTGCTGATCCAGGGGTCCACCTCCAGAGCTGTTGCTGATCCAGGGGTCCACCTCCAGAGCAGCTGCTGATCCAGGATCTTCACCACGTCATCAGATCCCGAGTTCTCTCCAGCACCCCCATGGACCCTCCTACACTCTCCTCTTTTCTCTCACTATATCCTCCCTCACTCCTCTCCTTATCCATCCGTCTACCCCCCCATCCTTCCTCCCAGCGTTTTGTTTCTTGCTCTTTGTTGAATTGCTGGGATCTATTTTTCCTTAATCAACTGTAGTCTTATTTCAACTGTATAGTGTCTTGAGATAACTTTGTTATGATATGACACTTTAAATAAAATTGAATTGAATTAACAGGAAGAAAGTGGCTTTCAGGAGCAGGGACACCATGAGATCAGCTCAGCAGGAGCTGAAGCGATGCTTGAGGGAGGCAAAGGACACCTACAGGAGGAGGTTGGAGGAGAAGCTGAGCCGAGAAGAAATAAGTGAGGTCTGGGATGGTGTTAAAACCATCACTGGACACAAGACCAAGGCCTCTCTGACTGCAGTGGACACGGTGGAGGAGGCAAATGGACTGAACAACTTTTTCAACAGGTTTGAGCAGGTCACCTCACCCTCACTGCTGCCCGCCTCAGGACCTGCCCCACCTTCTTGTGCCCCCCTCAGCTCCACACAACCACTTCCCAGCTTCACCTCACTCCAGGTACAGGATGTACTTCGGAGGATTCTTCCAGGGAAGGCTGCTGGCCCTGATAAGGTGTCTGCTCGACTGCTAAAGACCTGCGCTGCTGAACTAGCTGAGCCACTCCAGCATGTCTTCAACCTCAGTCTACGGCTGGGGAAACTACCAACTCTGTGGAAGACTTCCTGTACCGTTCCAGTCCCTAAAAAGATCCGACCAAGTGTGCTGAACGATTACGGACCAGTGGCACTGACTTCGCAGCTGATGAGGACACTGGAGCGGCTGGTCCTCAAACATCTCAGGCCACAAGTCCAGCACGTGCAAGACCCCCTGCAGTTTGCCTACCAGCCAGCAGTTGGTGTGGAAGATGCCATCCTTCACCTCCTGCATCGGACGTACTCCCACTTGGATCAAGGAAGTGGTTCAGTGTGAATCCTGTTCCTGGACTTTTCTAGTGCCTTCAACACTATCCAACCCACTCTGCTGCAGGACAAACTGACTAAGATGCATGTGGACCCTGGTCTGGTCTCCTGGATTACGGACCATCTTACTGATCAACCACAGTATGTCAGGCTGAAGGATATCAAGTCTGACACTGTGGTGTGCAGTACAGGAGCACCTCAGGGGACAGTACTGGCCCCTCTCCTCTTCACCATCTACACTTCAGACTTCTGCTACAACTCAGAGCTGAGTCTCGTCCAGAAGTATGCTGACGACACTGCCATTGTTGGATGCATCAGGGACAACAGCGAAGACGAGTATAGGAGTCTGATAAGTGACTTTGTGGACTGGAGTGAGAGGAACAACTTGCAGCTGAACACCTCAAAGACCAAGGAGCTGGTCTTGGACTTCGGGAGGTCCAGGACAAAGCCACGTCCAGTGTCCATCAGAGGCGACGAGGTGGAGATAGTGGACAACTATAAGTACCTCGTGTGTGGATGGACAGTAAACTGGACTGGTCCTGCAATACAGACCATGTATAGAAGAAAGTTCAGAGTAGACTGTACTTTCGGAGGAGGCTTCGATCATTTAACATCTACAAGAAGCTCCTCTGCATGTTCTACCAGTCTGTGGTGGCCAGTGTCATGTTCTACGTTGGTGTGTGTTGGGGTGGAAATGTGTCCAAGAGGAGTGTCAACAGGCTGGACAGGTTGATCAGGAAGGCTGGCTCTGTGGTTGGAATGAAGCTGGACTCACTGGTGACAGTTGCTGAGAGGAGATCATTGAACAAACTACTGTCCATCATGGACGATGACAGTCATCCTCTCAGCACCGTCATCAGTGAGCAGAGAAGCAGAATGAGTGCACGAATGCTCCTACCCAGGTGCAAAACAAATAGACTCAGGGACTCATTCATCCCTCGGGCTATTAAATTGTACAATTCTGAGTTCGGGGGCAGGAGTGGAGTGAAAGTATCTGGATGTTCTGTTCCATGTTAGTCTTTGTATCATTTGTCTTTGTTGTTTTTCTTTGACTTTTGTTCTTTGTCTTTATCTTTATACTTAGATTGTGGCATCTTGTTCTTTTCTCATTTTATTTTTTATGTATTATTTTATTGTTTATGAAAAATTGCTGGCTACTGGAAAAAACAATTTCCAGAAGGAGACCTCCTGAGGGATCAATAACGTTTTAATATTAATTATTTGTAATTCAACACCTTAGCCAACTTTACTTAAGCTAAGCTAAACTTAAGCTAACGGTTGGATATAACGCCGCGTTCAAAACTAATAACTTTAACTCAACGAAGTACATTTCTTTAAACATTCAAACGTTTAAAAAAAACATCGAATCCATCACCAGATGACGGCATTGAAAGCGAGGGATTGCTTTTCTTACCATAGTCTGAGGCTCCATCGTAATGCGAGGAATCCGAAGTAAGCACTAACTGCGGGAGGAGGAGTTAGAGCTTTTATACTGCGGGATGCGGCGCAAGGGGCGGGGCCGGAAACCAGACGAGCTCCGTCGTTAAAACCAAGAAAACGTCTTAACTAAACTGAATTTACGGAAAAAAGACAAGAACAACATGGCAACCTCATCCAGAGGAAAGGGAACGAGTCGACAAGACAAATTGGACAAGAAATGGAAAATAACAGGTGAGCCGGAGTCGAGGCTAATGGCGGAGCTAACGAGCCTCCGTGAAGAGAGAAGGCCAGAGTCACGCCCATTACAGGTGATGTAAATGTACAATGTTGTAGCTCAACTCTGTAGTTACTGTCATGTGAGAACACACAACGCTAACAATCCGGGATTCAAAATATGTTCGTTTATTATCTTCTTCGATCTCAACACACATCCATCAATGTCAAGAGAACAGCGCACCCAAGTGGTCATTAGGTTCCACTACAGTTATTGATATCGTTTGACATTAATGGTTACAATTGCTTATAGAGTCAGTCATTGGTTTTGGTTTTTACTATGAACATCCATAATACCCTGACAAGAAAAAGTAACAAGGAGAGCAACAGGAAGCAGCTTCATCCATGTCTTCTGAAAACACACTGAAGTCAACCTGAACCCTGGAGTGAACCTTCAAACTGAGTGAACATTCAAACTGAGAGAGTAGCTGCAGCTAAAGTAAGTAAGTAAGTAAGATTTATTTATATGGCGCTTTTCCAGACCAGTGTCACAAAGCACTTTAACAATCAAAACAATACTCAAAAAAGTATATAAAGATCAAGATAATACTGAGAACAACACAGGAGTTCCAGAAAATCAAGGAAAAGCCTGAACAAATAGAAACGTCTTAAGATGTTTCTTAAAGGAGTCAGTAGATCATCAAGCGCAAAGAGGGAGAAGATCGTTCCAAAGCTTGGGAGCAACAGTCTGAAAAGATTTCTCTCCTCTGGTCCTGAGATGTCCTTCACCAAAGCCTTCACTTGAACTCACCAAGACACCGGCCTTGGACTCAGAGTTCAGTGTTTTAATTGTACCTTTTTAAAACAAGGCTCTGGTCATTTGGTGCCTTTAAAAAAAAAAATTTCAGCAACTGGGCTTGTTGTTGGTTGTAAGTTGTTTTTTTAACTTTGGGATCAACCGTCACTTTTTAGTTATTTAATTATTTCTCTGTACTGTGCGAGTCGACCCAGAGCCATTGTTCAGCCTGAAGCCAATACGTTTTTAGGTTGAAAAGTTTGCCCCCCTGAAAAAAAAATGTAATGCCCCCCCTTCAATGTTTTTCTGCAGCCGGGTCTGAACTGGAGACTTCACTTCAAGAACTCAAGGCATCAAGCAGCTGGAGGAGCGACAACAGAAAGAGAATAAGTGGCGAAGAGACGCAGAAGCTACACGGACGAACCTTCCTTCGTTATCTTCTGCAGCGAGAAGCGAGCCTGACGGCCTGGAGTGAGGACCTGGAAAATAGGTCGCAACGCAACAACCTGCGGATATACCAAGTTCCAGAAGGGTCTGAGGGTGAGACCATGAAAAGTTTTCTGCAACAAATGTTGAAGTCGACCATCCATCAACTACCAGCATTAACTTTCAAATGGAGAGAGCGACCCTGAAGCTGCACCGAGATCGATAGTGGTGAGGTTTCTGGACTTATCTACCAAAGGTTTCTGGACTTATCTACCAAAGGTTTCTGGACTTATCTACCAAAGGTTTCTGGACTTTTCTACCAAAGGTTTCTGGACTTCTCTACCAAAGGTTTCTGGACTTATCTACCAAAGGTTTCTGGACTTCTCTACCAAAGGTTTCTGGACTTTTCTACCAAAGGTTTCTGGACTTCACTACCAAAGGTTTCTGGACTTTTCTACCAAAGGTTTCTGGACTTCGCTACCAAAGAAGTTGTCATGAAACATGCATGGAGTCAAAGACGAGTCCTGTACAACAACAAGCCGATCTTCTTTGACCACGATTATTCGCCGGAGGTGCAGCGAAGGCGAGCTCAGGTGCGAGCGGTGATCAAACAGCTGAAGCTCAACAACATCACAGCAGGTGCATCTACCTGCACAGCTGGAGAGGTCAACAGAGAACGGCGACAAAGTTTTCCCTTCACTCACCGATGCCAGCGCTGCAAGAACTTGACATTCAGGTGCGAGAAGATAAACGGGTGGAGCGGGAGCTGAGCGGCGGCCATACGTGGAGCAGAGGCGGGAGGAGACGAGGAGCAGAGGCGGGAGGAGACGAGGAGCAGAGGCGGGAGGAGACGAGGAGCAGAGGCGGGAGGAGACGAGGAGCAGAGGCGGGAGGAGACGAGGAGCAGAGCCGGGAGGAGACGAGGAGCAGAGGCGGGAGGAGACGAGGAGCAGAGGCGGGAGGAGACGAGGAGCAGAGGCGGGAGGAGACGAGGAGCTGAGGCGGGAGGAGACGAGGAGCAGAGGCGGGAGGAGACGAGGAGCAGAGGCGGGAGGAGACGAGGAGCAGAGCCGGGAGGAGACGAGGAGCAGAGGCGGGAGGAGACGAGGAGCAGAGGCGGGAGGAGACGAGGAGCAGAGGCGGGAGGAGACGAGGAGCAGAGGCGGGAGGAGACGAGGAGCAGAGGCGGGAGGAGACGAGGAGCAGAGGCGGGAGGAGACGAGGAGCTGACGAGCACGGATATTAAAGCCTTGTTCCAGGAGTGATCACACTTTCCTCAAAACGGATTTGCCGAGTTTCAAAAACTTTTGGAGTTCACTGTGATATAGTTAGGATGACTTTGACGTTTATAGACTCACACCTGACAACAGCTGCAGACTCACACCTGACAACAGCTGCAGACTCACACTGGGTGTGTGAACCCCGGGAGGAAGTGTCTCCATCCTCTGCCCAGGACTCATCGGGCAACTGGCTCTATCAGGTTAGAAAATGTAATTGCTTCTGCATAACACAACTAAGGTTCCAGTCGGGTATGTGGAAGTTATTTTTGAATCTTGTTTATATAGTTTTTGTGTTTGTTTTGTTCTACCTTGAGACCGTGTTGAAACTTCATTATTATTAGACACAAATGAACATACAAAATTGAAAAGAATGGGTTGATCAGGCATTTAGTGCTTCCTTTAAACATGGTAAAAAGAGAGGAGTTGCCGTTCTTATAGGCAAACTGGCATACTTCAAACATGAAACTACAATAGAAGATGAGCAGGGGAGATATGTGATGGTCATCGGATTCATAAGCGGCATAAAAATAACACTTGTTAACATATATGGCCCAAATGACGCTGCAGACTTCTATACAAATATTTCATTATTACTAGCTAAACATGCAGAAGGAATTATTTTAATTGGAGGTGATTTCAATAGTGTTTTGAGACAGAACTTGGACCGACTTCCCGCAGGACCATTAACCAAGAAATCACGTGCCCTGAAGTGTATGATTAAAGAACTTTAGTTGAAATATATCCTAGAGTAAAGGACTTTACTTTTATGTCACAGGTTCATGGCAGCTATACAAGACTGGATATGTTTCTCATTTCAAGTTCTGACGCGTATAGAGCTGTTGAATGCACTATAGAACTCATAACCATATCTGATCACGCCCCAGTCACACTACATTTACAAGTAGGGCAAAGTGATGGAACAAAATATTGGAGATTAAATGTGTCATTACTTAACGACGAAACTATCAGAAACGACATTGCCCAACAACTCTCTGAATACTTTACTATTAATGACAATAATATGGTGTCACTATCTACACTATGGGATGGCGCTAAAGCAGTAATGAGGGGCAATATTATTGCCATCTCATCTAGAAAAAAGAAGCTAAATGAACAATTGCAATTAGAGAAAGAAATTAGAGATAGAATATCAACGATCAAAAAAATCTGATTACTGATTAAAGCAGTAGTACTTCGATTTGCAAGTAGAAAATACTATGAGATGGGTAACAGAGCAGGCCGCCTGCTGGCCTACCAGTTACGTAAAGCTCAGGCCAGTAGAGTAGTGCACAAAATTAAAAGGTCCTAAAATAATCAGATGCTACTACAACCTAAAGAAATTAAGGTAAGGTAAAACTTTATTAATCCCTCAGGAGGTCTCTGTCTCGGCTGCTGGAAATTGTTTTTTCCAGTAGCCAGCAATTTTTCATAAACAAAAAATAATAAATAAAAAATAAAATAAGTAAAGAACATATGAGGAAGAGCAAGATGATACAATCTAAGTATAAAGATAAAGACAAAGAACTTATGTCAAAGAAAAACAACAAAGGATACAAAGATTAACATAGAACAGAACATACACTCCTGCCCCCAAACTCAGAATTGTAGAATTTAATAGCACGAGGGATGAATGAGTCCCTCAGTCTATTTGTTTTGCAAATTATAGATGCATTTGCTTCTTACTATGACACATTATACAAAGGGCATGAAGGACCCGACAAAATACAAAATATTGAAGCCTTTTTTGAATCAGTGAAACTAAACAGTTTGACAACAGGAGGCTGATATGATCATCTCACCGATAAGAGGAAATCAAAAACACCATTCTTAAACTTAAAAACAACAAAGCACCAGGTACTGATGGCTTCCCTGCCGAATACTATAAAACATTTATCAGCGAGTTATGTCCAGTTCTCTGCCGAATCTATAACTATGCCCTGACCAAGGGAGATCCACCAGGTTCATGGTCAGAGGCATTAATAAGCGTAATTTACAAGGAAAATAAAGACCCAACTTTATGTGCCTCATATCGACCTATTAGCCTCCTCTGTGTTGATCTTAAAATTCTGACATCTATTATATCAAACAGGATACAGAACTATATTCATAAATTAATAAAACCAGATAAGACAGGCTTTATTAAAAACAGACAAGGTACTGACAACGTCAGAAAAGCTCTTAACTTGCAGTCAACCGTATACAAAAGAGAAACTACGTCAATGTTCCTTAGACGCAGAAAAGGCCTTAGACCGGGTTGACTGGGTGTTTCTCCAACATACCTTAAAGCATATGGGCTTCAATGAAACATTCAGAAAGTCGATTCAAGTTTTCTACAAAAATCCTGAATCAAGAGTTGGGGTTAATGGGCATTGCTCCAAGTTTTTCCCCTTGGGTCGTGGTACAGGTCAGGGAGACGCCCTTTCTCCAACATTATTCGCCATCAGCATCGAACCATTGGCTGAGCTGATCAGATGTAACCCCACTATAAAAGGAATATTGGATAACGGACACAAAGAACATAAACTTGCACTTTTCGCAGATGATTTATTATTTCTAGAGGAACCGAGTACATCAAGCCCTGCATTATTACAAAATCTAGACCAATACAGCTCCATCTCAGGATATAAGATTAATATGAATTTATTTAATAATATGAGTCTGAATTGATGATGATTAAGGGTGAATGGCCAACACAACTTGATAACATGGTTTCATTTAAACAGCCTGGAAATGGTTTCAAATATCTTGGAGTTAATCTATCTCAAAGATTTTTGCAACTATTCTCCTCCAACTATGACACTTTAATAAAGGAAATAAAAAGGACATTAACAGATGGAACATGCTACCGTTGTCAATGTTTGGCAGAATCGAGACCAAAAGAATGAACATTCTCCCTCGATTCCTGTTCTTATTTCAATCTCTCCCAATAATTGTCCCAAGCACCACGTTTAATTCAATCAACAAACTCATATCACAATTTATCTGGCAAAACAAAAGACCAAGAATTAGATTAAAAATATTGATGTCACCAAAAGATAAAGGAAGACTTGGCCTACCCGATCTAAAACTTTACTGCTGGGTGGTTAAAGACCTGAAATAGACTGGGTGTTGATCGAACAAAGCTCAATACTCCAGGTGTCTTTGTCAACTCTACCTTTTTTGAGCCAACAGACCAAAAGAAACTTAAAATAGACCATGTGTGGCTCAAATATACAATAAAAATATGGAAAGCAGTTCAAAAGCAGGTGAGAGGAGTCATGGGACTAACTAGATCTATGCCAATAGTTAATATAGAATTTTCACCATCCATCAATGATGACACTTTCAGAAAATGGGCAGAAAAAGGATTGATAATAATTGACCAACTTTATGAAGGAAATTATTTTAAATCCTTGGAACAGCTAAACAACAAACATAATTTACAAAATAGTGACTTTTTCCGTTACTTGCAGATAAGAAATTATGACAAAACAAAGATCTGGGGAATATCATGGAGAAATGACGAGTATTAAAAATTTATTTTCTTTGGTATTCAAACAAGTTCTACCACCAAAAAAGCTTGCATCTCAGATCTATAAAAGACTACCATCTGATACAACAGATAACACTCTTCACATTAAACAGCAATGGGAAATTGAATTGAATACTATTTTGGAAGATGACATTTGGGAAAATAAGGTTGCAGGCTGCCATAAAGGAATCGGAAGCCAAATATGGAAAGAATTTGGTTGGAAAATAAAAATGAGGTTCTTTCGAACTCCGTTAGTGTCCAGTAAGTTTAAAGATGGAACCAATGACATGTGTTGGAGGAAGTGTGGAATGGTTGGTGATCACTCACATATTTTGGGACTGTCCAAACATACGGGCATTTTGGACAAATATTGGGGGCGAGATCAAGACTATCATGGCAAAAGACATTCCTCTGGACCCTCTACTGTATCTTCTGGATGTATCAAAAGAATATTTGTATACCAAAGACCAACTTTACTTACTACACATACTGTTGTTAACTGCAAGAAAAATGATCACAATTCACTGGATGAAAATAAACCGGCCAACATTGGATCAATGGAAACAGAAACTAAAGTTTACCAGATGTAAAAAAATGACTGACCAACTGCAACTTAAGGTCCCTTTGTTTGAAAAAAGATGGTCTCCTGTCATTCATTATTACAGTCAAGAACTGGTTGGTTGGTGAGCAATTACTGTTGTAATAGTATTGTAATACAGTTGTGATTTGCCTTTACTTCTCTTCCTCTTCACCCCTTCTTTTGGTTCAGTTCTGAAGAACTAAAAGTATAACTGAGATGCCCAATCTGAATACAGATACTGTCGAACTGAATGTTTAGCTCTATCTTAATTTGTCTCAAGGTAAAGGTTGTTGTTTTTTGTTTTGTGTTTTTTTTTTGTTTTTTTTGTATTCTAATATTTATTTTATTTATTTTTCTTTCGTTTGATTCGCCTTTGTATTACTGTTCTTATATCCAGCCGATGGGTGACTTTAATAGGAGTAACTTGTATGTATATCTATGATTGATGTTAATTGACAATAAACAAGTTAAAAAAAAAAAAAAAAAGAACTGCGTGGATGACTCCTCCCCCTTATGAACACCTGCTGGAAAGGTTTTCTAGACATTTTGTTTGCAGATTGTATATATATATATATATATACACACACACACACCGTAAATTGACATTTAATTATTATTTACTTTTTTTTAGGTCGAGATAACACCGAGACAGTGTCTCAGAAAATCGAGTAAATACTTTATTTTTACAATCTAAAAGTAAAGTTTAGTAATACAAATTTAAAGACCTTAATACCCTTAAAAAATTATACCACACAACAAGATCCTTAACAAACAGCAATGTACACATTGAAAAATTGACTTTTTTGAATCATCCTCTAGAAAAAATGAGCAAACAAAAATACAACATATTGCATTAAAAATAGTCGACAACAATAAGTATCTGAAAAGGTATTATAACTCCAATATAATATTTAAAATATTAAATTATTATATTTTGTATTTATTCTATTAATACCATATTGGACCATTTTAAACGTGTTAATATTTATACTTTTATATACAGTAATTCTATGCAATATTTAAAGCTTTATTTATTTATTTATTTATTCTGTTTGTACTATATTGCACTATTTCTAACTTGTTAATATTTATACTTTTGTATATACCTTCACTCTGCTGTGTTTGTTTGCCAAGCAAGCGACACAATTCTGTTGCCAGTTTCACTGTGTTTTCTGTGCAATGACAATAAAAGAAAGTCTTAAAGTCTAATATAAAGAACATAGTAAACGACGACAGAGATAAAGGAAAAACAATATATCACAGTGCAAATGACTTTTCACACACAGAAAAGAACCAAGAAAGCAGTATTTAACTCAGTGGAAAAAACAGTTCACTTCAGTTGGTGTTTGTTTGTTGCACTGATGTACATCAATGTTAAGGAGGAGCTTCATTTTTTTTTCAACTAACAGACTAATGTTACTTCAGAGAAAATACCATCTTTTTTCAAAACATAAGTAATTTGTATTTATAGAGCGCTTTTCCAGACCAGGTTCACAAAGCGCTTCAACAATATTCAATAAAGCATATACTTTAAAGATCAAAATAATACTGAGAACAACACAGAAGTTCCAGAAACTCAAGGAAAAGCCTGAACAAAAAGTAACTTCTTAAGATGTTTCTTGAAGGAGTCAGTAGATCCATCAAGCGCAAAGAGAGAGAAGATCGTTCCAAAGCTTAGGAGCAACAGTCTGGAAGGATTTCTCTCCTCTGGTCCTGAACCGTGTGCGAGGAACCATCAGTAGATTCTGATCCACAGACCTCAGAGCCCGAGCTGGGGTGTAAGTCTGGATCAGATCATGAAGGAAGGTCTGACAACGACGACAAAGCCTCCTGAGCGCGCTCTGTGAAAACACACTGCAACAAAAGTGTGCGGTCGGAGTCCATCCAACCCCTCGCGTCTGCCACTCGTTTGAATAAAGAAAAAAAAAATCTCAATCTCCCGCTCATTAAATTGAGGCACTAAACTGAGACTTCTCAGAATATCACGGGCACCCTCGTCATCCGGCGAGCCTTCCCTCGTCCCCATTTTGTCACCCAATATTCCTTCTTTCATTAACTTTAACTTCTCAGTTTCTACCTCCAAGTTAGCCAATTCAGTCCACCGTCTCAACTTCTCAAGAGTAACCTTCTCAGTTTCCATCTGCATGCGTAGACACAATAACTCCTTCTGCTGCTCAAAACTCAGTTGGACAAACAGGTGGGAGTGGCATCACAGATGATTTCAAAACCTTCATTTCCCACAAGTTTGACTTAATAATATCCTTAACATTATCTTTAAACCGTTTATCACCCACAGAAATGTCAAAATGTTCTATTTTAACCAAGTGTTCTCGTGTGCACTGCTCCAGCAGCTCCTCTGACGGAGCCTCATAGAAAGCTTCATCAATACTCATTTTGCACGTGAACATAAACCAACAAACGGAATCACAAAACTGCACCGTATTGAGCAAAAATGCAGCACTTGCTCCGAAAACCACCTCTTAGTCAAATATCCCTCCAACTACCCAACCTAACTACAGTGCACACTAGTCTTCAGGGGCTACTGACGGCAGGTATTTACGCACTGTAAATCAGTAGAGTGGCAAAAGTGACCAGCAAGCTGGCAACCCCTCCGAGTCTATGGAGTCCTCCCGAGACAATTGCTGGAACAGCTTTCACCTCACACTACAATCACCCGCCAACGAATCCCAAAGGGGAAACGCGCTACTCCTACAGAGGACCTCAATAGAGGCCAACATGTGCACTTTTAATGGTCAACACCAACTATTCATTTTTTTTCCCCCGGTAGGTTATGTTTCGAATCTGTTCGACAGAATTGTCGTATTTACGTATTTGAATAAATCCACCTCCTCAGAGGCACTATCGGGCCAGGCACGAAAATGTGCAACGTCCCACAAACGTCCAGACGAACTCGGGTACAAAGCCACTGTACAAAACATTCAAGATTGCTTCATTCATAGTCAACATATATTACTTTATTGTCTCATTTTAACCATCAAGCTTCCAGGAAGCAGGTGCAGGATGAGGCTCTGCTGAAATTCATCATGACTGAAGAAGCTTCTTTTTTTGAAAAGAAAATGTAAAACACAAAAATATGTGCACAAGCAACTTGCATGTTTACATTATATACATATTTATATACATATTTATATTTAGTTTATCAAAAAGATGCAATGTGAAATACAATGACTTCAATTATATTATTGTATACGTGTGATCAAATCAGTCTCAGTTGAGCCTCTCAACTAGGTTGCTTGTAATGATTCATTACGTCCAGCAGATGTCAGTATTCAGTGACACAGTATCGGCACAGTCTCAGTACAGTGTTGCTGTGTGTTGAAACATTTCATGACGCCTCATCGACCCATCACTACTCCTACAGAGGACCTCAATAGAGGCCAACATGTGCGCATTTAACGGTCAACACTCACCTTTCGTGGACCCGTTCGGGTCTACCACACTCTTTACTCCTAGTTTGGACGAGCCCCCAATTTGTTATGGTCGGCTCTCGGACCACAACAAAGGCAGCAGCCACACACAGCTTGGAGAACCAAAGTACATTTATTGAACAAAAATGTACCTAAACTACCACAAGCAGGAATGATCAACATGTGTGACCCGAGAACACTACATGCTATCCGAGGCCCGCAGGGACACAGACTGGCCCAGCTTTATGAAGAAGGAGTGAATCATGGCAGCTGCCATCAATCACCAATCAGCCTCGTCTCCCAACAGCCAATCCTGAAACACAAAACATAACCCTGCATGGGGCCGTAACATTAAGACATTAAAAAACAAACTGTTACAATAGTCTAAATGACAAACGCATGGATTATAAGATCCAGATCATGTTGTGACAACATTTTCCTAAGTTTAGAGATTTTTATCAGTTGAAGGAAACAGTTTCTGGCCAGTTTTGTTCAGTGTTGAACAAGAGACATGTCTTTATCAAATACAACACCCAGGTTTCTCAGGCTCAGTTTGCAAAATGACCCAAGTACTGACTCAACCCTGGAACCTTATCATCAACAATCACCAGAGTTTCAGTTTTGTCCACATTTAGCAGCAAAGTGTTTTCACTCATTGTTTGATTTCTAGCAAACAATTGACTAAGTTCAGCCTCTGGGGCTCAGTTGGATCAACAGAGCAGTAGAGCTGGATGTCAACAGCAAAAATGTGATAAGAAACATCTGGAAATCTCTGAATGATTTTACCGAGAGGAATCAAGAACAGCAAAAACAATAAAGGTTGTGTGGAGCATAAGAAGGTTCTAAACAGCAACAGCTCTGGAGGTGGACCCCTGGATCAGCAGCAGCTCTGGAGGTGGATCCCTGGGGCTCTGGGAGAGAAATAAAAAGGTGTGGGTTTGGGACAAATGTAGACAATACACAGGTATACAGACTCCGGTGACGGGTGAAGATATATAGAGGGGAGAGAGGGGGGGGGTTAAAATAGCCAGGCCAGAGGGCACATACCTAGCACAGCAGATCCAGATACAGGGGCCCAAGCCGCGGCAGGAACCCGCGGGAGACCAGGACCCGGCAGGCGAGATAACCACCAGAGCCGACCCCAAACACCAGCGAGAAGGCGGACCACCACCGGGGGCGCGAGAGGACGGGCACAGGCGAGGACGACCGAGGAAGCAGAGAGGGGGAGGCACCAGGCGCAGGCACCGGGGCAGAGGGGCAGCCAGAAGAACCAGTCAGGGGATAGGGCCCCGGGGCCAGGCCGGGCGACGGAGGACCCCCAGCCCGTCAGGCCGCCAACAAGTCCATAGCAGGGGACCGAGTCAAGGAGATGGGGACCCACCACAGCAGCGGCGGCGGAACCCCCCCAATACCCTGCGGACACGGCCAGTAGCCGGGTTGAGTGCCACCGCATGAGCCCGGGGGAGCAATGGCCAGGCACCGGCCCAGGTCCCCCGGGTCACAGGGGGGCCACGGTTGTGCGGGCAGGGCGGGGGCAGTGGGGCCGCAGCCGTCCAGTTCAGTTTATTGTTGAGGTGAACACCAGGTATTTGAAGCTGTCCACCAGCTCAATGTCCGAGCCCTGGATGCTCACCGGTTGATGTGGACTTTTTCCTGAAGTCAATCACCATCTCCCTTGTCTTACCGGTGTTTAAGCAAAGGTAGTTGCTCTCACACCAGTCAACAAAGTCCTTGATGACTGACCTGTACTCCAGCTCGTCCCCCCCAGACACGCAGCCCACAATGGCCGAGTCGTCGGAAAACTTCTGGAGGTGACAGCTGCTGGAGTCATAGGTAAAGTCCACCGTGTAGAGGGAAAAAAGGAAAGGTGACAGCACTGTCCCTTGAGGCACCCCGGTGCTGCAGATGGTCACCTCAGACCTGCAGTCCTGCAGCCTCACATACTGCGGCCTGTTGGTGAGGTAGTCCATCGTCCATGCTGCCAGCTGTGTCCCAACTCCTGCGTCCTCCATCTTCTTCCTTAGCAGCGCTCAGGAGGTTCTGGAGTTCTTCTGACACTTCTTTTAAAGGATACAAGGTCAACATGGGACCTTCTGCTTCAGCCAAACACCCGAGACTGAAAGTGCTTTTCTGGCGAACTTCAGCATAACTGCCCTTCGCTCCAGCCATCAGGACGGGAAGCAAAAGGTTGGACAGTCGGCCTGCGAGGTCTTGACCACCCGTGACACCGACCAGCGCCTACAGAATTAACTAACGCCAGTTTCTTTCAGGATCATTTTAAAATTCTGGTTCTTACTTTCAGATCTATTCATGGTCAGACCTTCCATCAGTGATCTGATCCAGACTTACCCCCCAGCTCGGGCTCTGAGGTCTGTGGATCAGAATCTACTGATGGTTCCTGAACTTCCGGACCAGAGGAGAGAAATCCTTCCAGACTGTTGCTCCTAAGCTTTGGAACCATCTCTGTGTTTGATGATCTACTGACTCCTTCAAGAAACATCTGTGTTTGATGATCTACTGACTCCTTCAAGAAACATCTGTGTTTGATGATCTACTGACTCCTTCAAGAAACATCTGTGTTTGATGATCTACTGACTCCTTCAAGAAACATATGTGTTTGATGATCTACTGACTCCTTCAAGAAACATCTGTGTTTGATGATCTACTGACTCCTTCAAGAAACATCTGTATTTGATGATCTACTGACTCCTTCAAGAAACATCTGTGTTTGATGATCTACTGACTCCTTCAAGAAACACCTGTGTTTGATGATCTTTTGACTCCTTCAAGAAATATCTGTGTTTGATGATCTACTGACTCCTTCAAGAAACATCTGTGTTTGATGATCTTCTGACTCCTTCAAGAAACATCTGTGTTTGATGATCTACTGACTCCTTCAAGAAACATCTGTGTTTGATGATCTACTACCTCCTTCAAGAAACACCTGTGTTTGATGATCTTCTGACTCCTTCAAGAAACATCTGTGTTTGATGATCCGTTAGGGGTGGGGGCCGGGGCTGGCCGGGTGTTCCGGATGGCCATCCGGCCCCGATGGCTCCACCTGGTCCGTGGTGGGGGGCTGTGGGGGCCTGCCTTGGGGTGGGTGTCTGCTGCGGCGGTGGCTGTGGTCCTCTGCCCGCCCTGTGTGGCATGTGCCGGGGTCGGGGGGTTTGTCACCCTTGATCCCGGGGGTTCGTGGCCGGTCTTCCGGGGGATTCCCGGGTGGGGGGGGCCACACTGGGGGGACGGCGGAGCCATTGGGCGGACCCATGTTAGCGCAGAGACCATGTACCGCCCATGCAGGTGATGCTGTCCCCCTGGGTGCTGCATGGTGGGTGGGGGCGGGGTCAGTACGTATGATGGGCGGGTCCTCTGCACCTTAGAGACCGTGGACCGCCCATGAAATACTGCTGGCCCCCCTGGGCTGTGGCGTTTGGGGACGGTCTACAGTTTGAAGACTGGGGCCGTTCCCGGACGGCTGCAGCCCCATCACCCCTGCCCTGCCCGCAAAACCGTGGCCCCCCCGTGACCCGGGGGACTCCCACCGGAGGACCTGAGCCTATGCCTGGCCACTGTTCCCCTGGGGTCATGTGGTGGCACTCTCCCCGGCCGCTGGCCGTGCCCGCAGAGTGTTGGCGGGGGGTCCGCGGCCGCTGCTGCGGTGGACCCTTATCACCTTGGCTTGTCCTCTCGCGGTCCCCTGCCGCTGGCTTGGTGGCGGCCTGACGGTCTGGTGGTCTTCCGGGGCCCGGCCTGGCCCCGGGGCCCTATCCCCTGACTGTTTTTTCTGGCTGTCCCTCTGCCTCCGTGCCTGCGCCTGGTGCCTCCCCCTCTCTGCTTCCTCGGTCGTCCTCGCCTGTGCCTGCCCTCTCGCGCCTCCGGTGGTGGTCCGCCTTCTCCCCGGTGTCTGGGGTCTGGTGGTTTCTCGCCTGCCGGGTCCTGGTCTCCAGCGGGTTCCTGCTGCGGCTTGGGCCCCATGTCTGGATCGTGCTGTGCTAGGTATGTGCCCTCTGGCCTTGCTATTTCAACCCCCCCCACCCCCCCTCTCCCCTCTATATATCTTCACCCGTCACCGCAGTCTGTATACCTGTGTATTGTATACATTTGTCCCAAACCCACACCTTCTTATTTCTCTCCCGGAGCCCCAGGGATCCACCTCCGAAACTGCTGCTGATCCAGAGCTGCTGCTGATCCAGGGATCCACCTTCAGAGCCGCTGCTGATCCAGCGATCCACCTCCGGAGCTGCTGCTGATCCAGGATCTTCACCACGTCATCAGATCCCGAGTTCTCTCCAGCACCCCTTTGGACTCTCCTACACTCTCCTCTTCTCTCTCACTATATTCTCCCTCACTCCTCTCCTTATCCATCTGTCTACCCCCCCATTCTTCCTCCCAGCCGGTCAAAGCGGCAGGCCGTCAACAATGAGTCTGGTTCCGCTCGAGGTTTCTGCCTTCTAAAAGGAAGTTTTTCCTCGCCATCGCTCACTGTACAGTGTTTTGTTTCTTGCTCTTTGCTGAATTGCTGGGATCTATTTTTCCTTAATTAACTGTAGTCCTATTTCAACTGTATAGTGTCTTGAGATAACTTTGTTATGATAAGACACTTTAAATAAAATTCAATTGAATTGAATTGAATTGAATTCATGATCTACTGACTCCTTCAAGAAACATGTGTGTTTGATGATCTACTGACTCCTTCAAGAAACATCTGTGTTTGATGATCTACTGACTCCTTCAAGAAACATCTGTGTTTGATGATCTACTGACTCCTTCAAGAAACATCTGTGTTTGATGATCTACTGACTCCTTCAAGAAACATCTGTGTTTGATGATCTACTGACTCCTTCAAGAAACATCTGTGTTTGATGATCTACTGACTCCTTCAAGAAACATCTGTGTTCGATGATCTACTGACTCCTTCAAGAAACATGTGTGTTTGATGATCTACTGACTCCTTCAAGAAACATCTGTGTTTGATGATCTACTGACTCCTTCAAGAAACATCTGTGTTTGATGATCTACTGACTCCTTCAAGAAACATCTGTGTTTGATGATCTACTGACTCCTTCAAGAAACATCTTAAGACGTTATTTGTTCAGGCTTTTCCTTGATTTTCTGGAACTCCTGTGTTGTTATCAGTATTATCTTGAACTTTAAAGTATATCCTTTTTTGAATTTTGTTTTGATTGGTTAAGCGATTTGTGACCCTGGTCTGGAAAAGTGCTCTAAAAATACAAATTACTTACTTTTGTTTTGAAAAAAGATGGTACTTTCTCTGAAGTAACATTAGTCTTTCACATCTTGACATGTCAAGACACTTGTTTCAGTCACGTTTACTCGAATAATAAACCTGTAAACTCATCAAAATAAATGAAAAACTATTTACTGATCTAAAGGTCTGTGAATTATTTTAATGCCCTTATTAAACGGGTCTGAATGCAAAAGAGTTCTAGGTCTCCTGGAATCCATAGTTGGACTTGAGTCGCATTTGATATTTTGATAGCAGCTGCAGCTGTCGCCTCCATTTATACTCAAACAAATGTCTTTGTCCGGCGGATCAAGATGGCGACATCTTCTGTCGTAGCTGTCTCTTGTTGAATCCTTCTATACAAATGGAAATCGATAACAATGTCTCTTTAAAATTGAACAAACAAGTTTGAAAGAGAATGAAGCTCCTCCTTAACATTGATGTACATCAGTGCAACAAACAAACACCTGCTGAAGTGAACTGTTTTTTCCACTGAGTTAAATACTGCTCACAGCAGAGTGAATGTATATAAGTATAAGTATAAATATAAATATTAATAAGTTAGAAACAGTGCAATATAGTGTAAACAGAATACATAATATAATAATATTCTCATATTTTTAATATCATTATATTGCAATTATTGTACCTTTTCACATGCTTATTGTTGTCGACAATATTTTTATGGAATATGTTGTATTTTCTCATTTTTTTTTTTGCTGTTTGTGAAGGAGGTTGTTGTGTCCTAAAAACTTTTATTTTTTTAAGAAAAGGGTAGTAGGGTGTTCAAACTTGTATGAATCAACTTTTCTTTTAGATTGTGAAAATGTAATGTTTTGCAAAAAGTATTTACTCGATTTTCTGGGACGCTTGTGTTTGTCTCTGTGTTATCTCGACCTTTTAAGTATTTATTTTATTGAGTATTTTTTGATTGTTTAAGCGCTTTGTGACCCTGGTCTAGAAAAGCACTATATAAATATAAATAACTTACTTACTCGAGTGTTTCATTCAGAACTTAATCAAGTTTGTTTAAAAATATATATATATATAATAATAATAATTAAATGTCCATTTACGTTATATATGAAGTAATTTACATACATTTAATCCGCAAACAAAATGTCTAGAAAAACTTTCCAGCAGGTGTTCATAAGGGGGAGGAGTCATCCACGCAGTTCTAAACACTCTGATTTGGTCCCTTCTCGTCTCTCCCGCCCGCGCTCTCTGCAGCCTCGAAGCGGTTTCCGGCCCCGCCCCTTCCGCCCCTTCCCGCCATATATAAGCTCCGCCTCTTCCTCCCGCTCTACAGTCTGATTCCTCCTCACGTGTCGAAGGACCAGCAGACAAAATGGTGAGTAAAAAATTCCTCGCTTTCAATGACGTAATCTGGTGATGGATTCCATGATTTTTTCAAACGTTTGCATGTTTAAAGAAATGTACGCCGTTGAGTTAAACGTGCTGGAAGTTTTGAACGCGGCGTTAAATCGAGGTTAACGGTTTGGTTTCCGTTAACTCGAGCCTGATAATCTGGGTCAGGTGTGAGGTTTTCATCAGGCCTCAGTCGGATTAAACTGCATCATTTACACGTTAGCATCACTCATTTACATCCATCGAGTGTGTCGTGTATTGTGTTCGCTTGTGTGTTTATCATCCTCTCGGAATAGTTTGATAAATTTGAGTGAAACCCATTTTTTTTAATTTTTTTTTATTTGTAATTTAAAATAAATTGATCCTGAGAGCAGATGAGTTAATAAAAGTGTTTTAAAGATGAATCTAATGATGGCTAAATGTATCAATTAAAAACTATTTTAATTCATAATTCCTGATAAAAGAGTAAAAATAATCTATAATTTTTCTGGTACTCCGGTGTTTTTTCTCGGTGTTATCTTTTAATTACCTTTATCTTAGTCACACGTTTAAAAACCTAAAGTTTGTCTTGTATTTTTTGCAGCGCGAGTGTATTTCCATGCATGTTGGCCAGGCCGGCGCCCAGATGGGCAATGCATGCTGGGAGCTGTACTGCCTGGAACACGGGATCCAGCCGGATGGACAGATGCCGTCGGATAAGGTCGGAGGAGGAGACGACTCCTTCAACACCTTCTTCAGTGAGACCGGAGCCGGGAAACATGTCCCCAGAGCCATCTTTGTGGACCTGGAGCCCACAGTCATAGGTCGGTCCGTAGATGAGGAGGTGACGAGGCCTTAGTGTGTCTCAAATCACATACTTGTGTACTTAAACTTAGTATGTTTAGTGCATAAGTGTGTCTCAATTCTTAGTATGTAAATGTAGTGCTCCATACACACTAAACTTAAACTTAAACGCCCACAAAACTGAGTATGGATCGATGGACACTTTCTACACTAAACGACTCCATCTTAGTGACCTTGATGTAAGATACCAGCGTAAATTTCTCTCCAATATTTCTCATATTGCTTGATACAAATGTGCTGCCAGCAGGTGGCGATGGTGTTCTTACAGCTGGTTGAAATTATCCTTAAATGGTAGTAGAAGCTGTTGCTTCATTTCCTGTTAGTGTGACTCGTATCAAACTCAGCTGCTACGTACTGTAGAGAAATGGTTACTAGTTAGTATGTACACTATCCTGATGCACACTAACCAGTGCACTGAGAAGTGTGTTTGAGACAGCACTTGTTTCTACCTTGACTCACTTGAAACTTGGCATATGAGAAAATATTGATGCACTTAAATGTCGCCTTTTTTAATACACTAGACTTTATTTAAACCGCGTTATTAATTGAATTCCTTCAAGTTAATGGTATGTATCTCGGTATATAATGAAGTGTAAAGATTGTAACGCAAAGTTAAGTTTCAGATCTTGATCATTGGCACTTCACAATAAAAGCACTTGCAGTTATAAACACCACACTTGGCAAATATTTGTAGGTCAGACTCGTTTCCAACCTGTAGGACTTATACGCATACAGTACCTGCGCAGCCCAGAATGAAATCTCGCTAGTTCTAGGTGACTGGGGACGAGGGGATACAGTGACTCCAGCGGCTTTTAAAGCTGATATCTGGACATATTTTAGTATGAAAGCAGTAACGACTTTGTCAAGAGTCATGTGGTCTGCAAATACTACAACACCAGAGTCCTGGACAATACTACACATGTATACTTGTTACTACACTATCACAACACCAGAGTCAAGTACTGGACAATACTACACATGTATACTTGAACACACACCTTCATCAATCTGTTTTCATGTTTCCTCCAGATGAGGTGCGTACAGGAACCTACCGTCAACTGTTCCACCCTGAGCAGCTGATCACGGGGAAAGAAGACGCTGCTAACAACTACGCTCGCGGTCACTACACCATCGGGAAGGAGATCATCGACACAGTTTTGGACCGGACTCGTAAATTGGTAAAGGAGGACAAAATGGCGTTGGGTCGTGTACTTCAACAAGTTCTAAACGTTTGACTCTCCCACAGGCGGACCAGTGTACTGGACTGCAGGGGTTCCTGATCTTCCACTCCTTCGGTGGAGGCACTGGTTCTGGATTCACGTCCCTGCTGATGGAGCGACTCTCTGTCGACTATGGCAAGAAGTCCAAGCTCGAGTTCGCAGTGTACCCAGCTCCCCAGGTGTCCACGGCCGTGGTGGAGCCCTACAACTCCATCCTGACCACCCACACCACCCTGGAGCACTCCGACTGCGCCTTCATGGTGGACAACGAAGCCATCTACGACATCTGCCGCAGGAACCTGGACATCGACAGGCCCTCGTACACCAACCTGAACAGGCTCATCGGACAAATCGTGTCTTCGATCACGGCTTCTCTTCGCTTTGACGGAGCCCTGAATGTGGATCTCACCGAGTTCCAGACCAATCTGGTGCCTTACCCTCGTATCCACTTCCCTCTGGCCACCTACGCCCCCGTCATCTCCGCAGAGAAGGCCTACCACGAGCAGCTGTCCGTGGCCGACATCACCAACGCCTGCTTCGAGCCCGCCAACCAGATGGTGAAGTGTGACCCTCGTCACGGTAAATACATGGCCTGCTGTCTTCTGTATCGCGGAGACGTCGTGCCCAAGGACGTCAACTCGGCCATCGCCGCCATCAAAACCAGACGCACCATCCAGTTCGTGGACTGGTGCCCCACCGGCTTCAAGGTGGGCATCAACTACCAGCCCCCCACTGTGGTTCCGGGAGGAGACCTGGCCAAGGTGCAGAGGGCGGTGTGCATGCTGAGCAACACCACCGCCATCGCTGAGGCCTGGGCTCGCCTGGACCACAAGTTCGACCTCATGTACGCCAAGAGGGCCTTCGTCCACTGGTATGTGGGCGAGGGGATGGAGGAGGGCGAGTTCTCCGAGGCCAGGGAAGACATGGCGGCGCTGGAGAAGGATTACGAGGAAGTCGGTACCGACACCGTCGGAGAGGAGGACGAAGAGGGCGAGGAGTACTGACCCCGGCGTAGAAGTAACGCGGAAACATGTCGTTAAAGTGCCACGTTCTGGTCACATGGTTTTCAGTATTAATGTCAAAAATAAAGATTTTTGCAAAATATCTTCGTGTTTCTCCTCCTGAATTTGACGAAAGAAGTAATCATACCAGAGCAGTGTCTATTCAGTTGATGGTTGGTTAATTTCAGGAGTAAACCTCATGATCCAGTCTTTCTGATTATCTGGATCAAAGGATGTATATAAAAATACAATAAAACTATCAAAAGTAAAACTGCTCAGAATTGGAAAGGGACTTTTATTTACTGAACTTTCTTACTCTTAAGTATCTACAAATGGTAAAGAATGTGTTTAATTCCCTAGTAATGTGGCTCTCAAATGATGGAAATTATAATACTCTAATGTTGCACTATTCAATAAACCTCTACTATATAATTCTGGATCACTGGTAATGGTTTTTTATAGACCTTTGATCTGTCCCAAGCAAATACTTGAAAGACATTAACCTTATATTCAGACGTCCCTTTGAAAGCTCATCTTGAATCAGTCATTTTTATTTGTATAGCATAAAGTGATAAAAGCCTTTATTGGTGCTCACTCTTTAAAAGTACTTGTACCTTCTAAATATTCGATTAAAAAAAGAATCCATTACAGGCTGCGATGGATTAAAACATGCAGTTGCATCTTCCGGCCGGCAGGTGTCAGTGCTGAGCTGTGTTGCACTGAACGCAGCAGGTTGTGTAAAAGTCGAGACAATTCACAGTAAAACAAGAGTTTCTGGTTCGGTTCCGTTCCCGTGACGAGCACGAACCTCTGGACCACCGGAGCCTCGGCTCGAGCGGAGCAGGCGCGCTGAGTGACGGGCGGGGTCTGATGACGTAGGACGCGAGCAAGTTCTGGACGCTCTATTTTCTGGCGGTGACGTCACACGTCCACAGACCCGCGGTACCGGCCCGAGGGCCCGACAGTCCGGCCCGGAGACACGGACGCGCAGCAGAGACGCGCACGGACTGAAATAAAATAATTAATAATAAATAAATAAAAATATCTGCTGGTGACGTAGAGGCGGAGCGACGACGACTGGATCCCCGCGCAGAGTTCTGGTTCTGAAGGTACCGACTTTTCACTTCGTCAACATTGAAGACGGTTCGTTTTGTTGAATTGATTATGACGTCATCGCTCCAGGTAACGCGGCTCTACAAACGTGTAACTAACAGAAAAACTTGTAAATAGTGTCACATATATAAATAAGTAACGGCGCCCACTGCTGTCCCCTGAAGGTCGAGTTCAGGATTACACCCGAGCCCCGGAAAACCCCAAATCTTTAATAATCACATGACGTTTGCAAACAACCATCCGTGACGTCACCAACGTCACGCTGTGTTTATATTTAGAGACAAACTGAGTCAGTGTTAGTGTTTCATGTTGACACGGAGAAGAGACACAGAGTGACGTCACAGGTCAGTTTAGAGCATATTTACACGATAAAAACTCACAGTATATACTACATATTACTACTTTACTACAGTATAGTTTACTGATCGATCTTCAGTTTTTAGTATCATTTAATTTAATGTTTTACTTAAATTTTTTTTTTACTGAGGTAAAGTGACACAGAAAGAAATCCATTAAACAACAATAATATTATTATTAATATAACATTTAACATTTAAACTTTACTACTACTACTTGAACAACAACTACTACTGCTAATAAAATACCAATACTTCCACCAATACTTAAAACTATACTATTACTACAACTAATACTAATAATAAAAATGCTACTACTACCACCAATAATTTAAACTGTACTAATACTACTTCAACAACAACTACTACTGCTAATAAAATACAACTACTCAATACTACTACTGCTGCTAATTTTAGTTAATAATATTATTCATAAAAATAAGTAAGTAATTCTAATAATAAATATTTAAATAAATGATGAAAACAATATTTTAACAATAATAATACTTAATACTGGTGCTACTTATAGATTTAGACTTTAGACTTTCTTTTATTGTCATTGCACAGAAAACAGAAGTGAAACTGGCAACGAAATTCCGTTGCTTGGCAACCATTAAAAAACACAGCAGAGAGATATATATATAAAAAGTATAAATATAAATAATAATAAATTAAAAATAGTACAATATAGTTTAAACAGAATAAATAAATACAATTATAAATATTGCTATAATAATTAATGTATATTCAAGTATAAATACAAATAAGTTAACAATAGGGCTAATAAGTTATAAATAGAATAAATACATCATATTTTAAATAGTACATAGCTCTAGTCATATTTTCATTCACCAGTCATTGTCCAGAGGAAAGAAGCTGTTGCTAAATCATAAGTTATATTTAATGTGATAAAGATAATAATCCATTTCAAAATGATACTAATACTGTTACTCATAATTCAAATGATAACAATAATAATGCAAATAATAAAATAATACCAGTCATTGTTAAACATTTAATAGTAATACTAGTAATAATAAAGTTACATGGAAGTAACATTACAAACTATTGTAATACTAGTAATAATAAAATAACATGGAAGTAACATTAACACCTATTGAAATACTAGTAATAATAAAGTAACATGGAATTAACAAAACGATCTATTGTAATACTAGTAATAATAAAGTAACATGGAAGTAACATTACTAACTATTGTAATACTAGTAATAATAAAATAACATGGAAGTAACATTACCAACTATTGAAATACTAGTAATAATAAAGTAACATGGAAGTAACAAAACGATCTATTGTAATACTAGTAATAATAAAATAACATGGAAGTAACATTACTAGCTATTGTAATACTAGTAATAATAAAGTAACATGGAAGTAACATTACGATCAATTGTAATACTAGTAATAATAAAGTAACATGGAAGTAACATTATGATCAATTGTAATACTAGTAATAATAAAGTTACATGGAAGTAACATTTCAAATTATTGTAATACTAGTAATAATAAAGTTACATGGAAGTAACATTACGATCAATTGTAATACTAGTAATAATAAAGTTACATGGAAGTAACATTTCGACCTATTGTAATACTAGTAATAATAAAGTTACATGGAAGTAACATTACAAACTATTGTAATACTAGTAATAATAAAGTTACATGGAAGTAACATTACTAACTATTGTAATACTAGTAATAATAAAGTTACATGGAAGTAACATTACTAGCTATTGTAATACAAGTAATAATAAAGTTACATGGAAGTAACATTACGATCAATTGTAATACTAGTAATAATAAAGTAACATGGAAGTAACATTACGATCAATTGTGATACTAGTAATAATAAAGTTACATGGAAGTAACATTACGAACTATTGTAATACTAGTAATAATAAAGTTACATGGAAGTTACGTTTCAAACTATTGTAATATTAGTAATAATAAAGTTACATGGAAGTAACATTACAAACTATTGTAATACTAGTAATAATAAAGTTACATGGAAGTAACATTACGAACTATTGTAATACTAGTAATAATAAAGTTACATGGAAGTAACATTACTAACTATTGTAATAGAATAGAAAATCTTTATTCATAATAATTAGTAATACTAGTAATAATAAAGTAACATGGAAGTAACATTACTAACTATTGTAATACTAGTAATAATAAAGTTACATGGAAGTAACATTACGATCAATTGTAATACTAGTAATATTAAAGTAACATGGAAGTAACATTACGATCAATTGTAATACTAGTAATAATAAAGTTACATGGAAGTAACATTACGATCAATTGTAATACTAGTAATAATAAAGTAACATGGAAGTAACATTAAGATCAATTGTAATACTAGTAATAATAAAGTTACATGGAAGTAACATTACGATCAATTGTAATACTAGTAATAATAAAGTAACATGGAAGTAACATTAAGATCAATTGTAATACTAGTAGTAATAATAAAGTTACATGGAAGTAACATTACGATCAATTGTAATACTGGTAATAATAAAGTTACATGGAAGTAACATTACGAACTATTGTAATACTAGTAATAATAAAGTTACATGGAAGTAACATTTCGAACTATTGTAATATTAGTAATAATAAAGTTACATAGAAGTAACATTACAAACTATTGTAATACTAGTAATAATAAAGTTACATGAAAGTAACATTACGAACTATTGTAATACTAGTAATAATAAAGTTACATGGAAGTAACATTACTAACTATTGTAATAGAATAGAAAATCTTTATTCATAATAATTAGTAATACTAGTAATAATAAAGTAACATGGAAGTAACATTACGAACTATTGTAATACTAGTAATAATAAAGTTACATGGAAGTAACATTACGATCAATTGTAATACTAGTAATAATAAAGTTACATGGAAGTAACATTACGATCAATTGTAATACTAGTAATAATAAAGTAACATGGAAGTAACATTACGATCAATTGTAATACTAGTAATAATAAAGTTACATGGAAGTAACATTACGATCAATTGTAATACTAGTAATAATAAAGTAACATGGAAGTAACATTACGATCAATTGTAATACTAGTAATAATAAAGTTACATGGAAGTAACGTTACGATCAATTGTAATACTAGTAATAATAAAGTAACATGGAAGTTACATTACGATCAATTGTAATACTAGTAATAATAAAGTAACATGGATGTAACATTACTAACTATTGTAATACTAGTAATAATAAAGCAACATGGAAGTAACATTACTAACTATTGTAATACTAGTAATAATAAAGTAACATGGAGGTAACATTACGATCAATTGTAATACTAGTAATAATAAAGTAACATGGAAGTTACAATACTATCAATTGTAATACTAGTAATAATAAAGTTACATGGAATTAACATTACGATCAATTGTAATACTAGTAATAATAAAGTTACATGGAAGTATCATTACGATCAATTGTAATACTAGTAATAATAAAGTAACATGGAAGTTACATTACGAACTATTGTAATACTAGTAATTACGATCAATTGTAATACTAGTAATAATAAAGTAACATGGATGTAACATTACTAACTATTGTAATACTAGTAATAATAAAGCAACATGGAAGTAACATTACTAACTATTGTAATACTAGTAATAATAAAATAACATGGAAGTAACATTACCAACTATTGAAATACTAGTAATAATAAAGTAACATGGAAGTAACATTACGATCAATTGTAATACTAGTAATAATAAAGTTACATGGAAGAAACATTACTAGCTATTGTAATACTAGTAATAATAAAGTTACATGGAAGTAACATTACGATCAATTGTAATACTAGTAATAATAAAGTTACATGGAAGTAACATTAAGATCAATTGTAATACTAGTAATAATAAAGTTATATGGAAGTAACATTTCGAACTATTGTAATAATAGTAATAATAAAGTTACATGGAAGTAACATTACGAACTATTGTAATACTGGTAATAATAAAGTTACATGGAAGTAACATTACTAACTATTGTAATACTAGTAATAATAAAGTTACATGGAAGTAACATTTCGAACTATTGTAATACTAGTAATAATAAAGTTACATGGAAGTAACATTTCGAACTATTGTAATACTAGTAATAATAAAGTTACATGGAAGTAACATTACTAACTATTGTAATACTAGTAATAATAAAGTTACATGGAAGTAACATTACTAACTATTGTAATAATAGTAATAATAAAGTTACATGGAAGTAACATTACTAACTATTGTAATACTAGTAATAATAAAGTTACATGGAAGTAACATTTCGAACCATTGTAATACTAGTAATAATAAAGTTACATGGAAGTAACATTACTAACTATTGTAATACTAGTAATAATAAAGTTACATGGAAGTAACATTTCGAACCATTGTAATACTAGTAATAATAAAGTTACATGGAAGTAACATTACTAACTATTGTAATAATAGTAGTAATAAAGTTACATGGAAGTAACATGAATACTAGTAATAATAAAGTTACATGGAAGTAACATTACTAACTATTGTAATACTAGTAATAATAAAGTTACATGGAAGTAACATTTCGAACTATTGTAATACTAGTAATAATAAAGTTACATGGAAGTAACATTTCAAACTATTGTAATACTAGTAATAATAAAGTTACATGGAAGTAACATTACTAACTATTGTAATACTAGTAATAATACAGTTACATGGAAGTAACATTACTAACTATTGTAATAATAGTAATAATAAAGTTACATGGAAGTAACATTACCAACTATTGTAATAATAGTAATAATAAAGTTACATGGAAGTAACATTTAGAACCATTGTAATACTAGTAATAATAAAGTTACATGGAAGTAACATTACTAACTATTGTAATATTAGTAATAATAAAGTTACATGGAAGTAACATTTCGAACCATTGTAATACTAGTAATAATAAAGTTACATGGAAGTAACATTTCGAACTATTGTAATACTAGTAATAATAAAGTTACATGGAAGTAACATTACTAACTATTGTAATATTAGTAATAATAAAGTTACATGGAAGTAACATTTCGAACTATTGTAATACTAGTAATAATAAAGTTACATGGAAGTAACATTACTAACTATTGTAATATTAGTAATAATAAAGTTACATGGAAGTAACATTTCGAACTATTGTAATACTAGTAATAATAAAGTTACATGGAAGTAACATTACTTACTATTGTAATATTAGTAATAATAAAGTTACATGGAAGTAACATTTCGAACCATTGTAATACTAGTAATAATAAAGTTACATGGAAGTAACATTACTAACTATTGTAATAATAGTAATAATAAAGTAACATGGAAGTAACATTACTAACTATTGTAATAATAGTAATAATAAAGTTACATGGAAGTAACATTACTAACTATTGGTACAAACTTCTGTAAGTATCAAGTGATGATGATCATAATAATATTAAACTGAGTATAATTCTAGTCAAACTTGTGTTTACTTCTATTTGAGTTGTGTATCTGATGATGACAATAGTTTGTGTCGTTATGTTGACGACAACATGTTCACGTCTCAGGTGTGAAGACACGACGATGGTCGACTACTACGACGTCCTGGGCGTGTCCAGAGCGTCCACGCCGGACCAGATCAAGAAGGCGTGAGTGTGTGTTCTGTTGTGTGTCTTTCTTTTGTGTCGCTGACGTTGTGTCGCTGACGTTGTGTTGCTGACGTTGTGTTGCTGACGTTGTGTTGCTGACGTTGTGTGCGTTCGTGTCGCAGCTACAGAAAACTGGCGCTGAAGTGGCATCCGGACAAGAACCCGGACAACAAGGAGGAGGCGGAGAGAAGGTTCAAGGAAGTGGCCGAAGCGTACGAAGTTCTGTCCGACAGTAAGAAGGCGTCGTTGCTCTCGTCACTTCCTGCTTTGACTTCCTGTGTTTGCAGGCGACAAGCGTGACGCGTACGACAGGTTCGGCAGCGACAGAAGCAGACAAGCGGGTGAGAGCGTCCATCTTTGATGATGTCACTTCCTGATCCGCTCTTGTTTGTGAAAAGATTGTGTTGCTTGTGATATGATTGTGTTACTAGATAAATAGTTGTGTTGTTTGTGATATGATTGTGTTACTAGATATATAGTTGTGTTGTTTGTGATATCATTGTGTTACTTGAGATATAGTTGTGTTGTTTGTGATATAATTGTGTTACTTGAGATATAGTTGTGTTGTTTGTGATATGATTGTGTTACTTGAGATATAGTTGTGTTGTTTGTGATATGATTGTGTTACTTGAGATATAGTTGTGTTGTTTTTGATATGATTGTGTTACTAGATATACTGTATAGTTGTGTTGTTTGTGATATGATTGTGTTACTAGATATATAGTTGTGTTGTTTGTGATATAATTGTGTTACTTGAGATATAGTTGTGTTGTTTGTGATATGATTGTGCTACTAGATATATAGTTGTGTTGTTTGTGATATAATTGTGTTACTTGAGATATAGTTGTGTTGTTTGTGATATGATTGTGTTACTTGAGATAAAGTTGTGTTGTTTGTGATATGATTGTGTTACTTGAGATATAGTTGTGTTGTTTGTGATATGATTGTGTTACTAGATATATAGTTGTGTTGTTTGTGATATGATTGTGTTACTTGAGATAAAGTTGTGTTGTTTGTGATATGATTGTTTTACTTGATATGTGTTGTTTGTGATATACTTGTGTTACTTGATATATAGTTGTGTTGTTTGTGATATGATTGTGTTACTGAGATATAGTTGTGTTGTTTGTAATATATTTGTGGTACTTGAGATATAGTTGTGTTTTTTGTGATAGAATTGTATTACTTGAGATATAGTTGTGTTTTTTGTGATATAATAAATAAATAAATAAATAATATAATTTCCTGATCTTCTCCCAAACCCTCCAGGAAGCTCCGACTTCCCCTCAGACTTCCCGGGCTTCAACTTCACATTCCGCAGCCCAGAGGACGTGTTCAGGGACTTCTTCGACCAGGAGCCGTTCGCCAACATGTTCGGCTTCGGTGAGTTGTGCGTTTGTGACGCGTGTTATGAGTCGGCGACGAGTGATGGCGTGTTTCCTCAGATGATTTCTCATCGTTCGGAACGTCCTCTCGTCAGGGCCCGAGTCGCTTCTTCTCCTTCCCTGCAGCACGAAGTGAGTGGATCCAGATCACAGGTGGATCCAGATCACAGGTGGATCCAGATCACAGGTGGATCCAGACACGACTAATCCATGTCGTTCTCTCCAGACGACTTCACCAGCTTCTCCAACATCTGCAGCTTCTCCGGGAGCTACGGCGGCGGCGGCGGCGGCGGATCCGGCGTCAGATCCGTGTCGACCAGCACTCAAGTGGTCAATGGCAGACGCACCACGACGAAAAAGTGGGTCCGGTTTTCATGCTCGTCTCTCATTGGTCCTTCGTGTCACTTCCTGTCCGGATCTCAGTTTCCTGTGGTACGAGAAACTATGACGTTTTTGTTCATTTGTTTTTCTAGGATTAAAGAGAACGGTCAGGAAAGAACAGAGATCGAGGAGGACGGAGTCTTGAAGACTGTTCTGATCAACGGTAAGAGAGAAGTATCATTAATTAATATTATTATTATTATTATTATTATTATTACTATTATTATATTTTTATTGTTATTGTTATTGTTATTGTTATTACTATTATTATATATTTTTATTGTTATTGTTATTGTTATCATTATTATGATTATTTTCATTATTATTATTAAATATTGTTGTTGTTGTTATTTATATTATTATTATTATTATTGTTATTATAATTATTATTACATATTTGTATTGATACTATTATTATTATTGTTACTTGAGATACAGTTGTGTTGTTTGTGATATGATTGTGTTACTTGAGATATAGTTGTGTTGTTTGTGATATGATTGTATTTCTTGAGATATAGTTGTGTTGTTTTTGATATGATTGTTTGACTTGAGATATAGTTGTGTTGTTTGTGATATGATTGTGTTACTTGAGATATAGTTGTTTTGTTTTTGATATGATTGTGTTACTAGATATATAGTTGTGTTGTTTGTGATATGATTGTGTGACTTGAGATACAGTTGTGTTGTTTGTGATATGATTGTGTGACTTGAGATATAGTTGTGTTGTTTGTGATATCATTGTGTTACTTGAGATATAGTTGTGTTGTTTTTGATATGATTGTGTTACTAGATATATAGTTGTGTTGTTTGTGATATGATTGTGTTACTAGATATATAGTTGTGTTGTTTGTGATATAATTGTGTTACTTGAGATATAGTTGTGTTGTTTGTGATATAATTGTGTTAATTGAGATACAGCTGTGTTGTTTGTGATATGATTGTGTTACTTGAGATATAGTTGTGTTGTGTGTGATATCATTGTGTTACTTGCAATATAGTTGTGTTGTTTGTGATATAATTGTGTTACTTGAGATATAGTTGTGTTGTTTGTGATATAATTGTGTTACTTGAGATATAGTTGTGTTGTTAGTGATATGATTGTGTTACTTGAGATATAGTTGTGTTGTTTTTGATATGATTGTGTTACTAGATATATAGTTATGTTGTTTGTGATATGATTGTGTTACTTGAGATATAGTTGTGTTGTTTGTGATATGATTGTGTTACTTGATATATAGTTGTGTTGTTTGTGATATAATTGGGTTACTTGAAATATAGTTGTGTTGTTTGTGATATAATTGTGTTACTTGATATATAGTTGTGTTGTTTGTGATATAATTGTGTTACTTGAGATATAGTTGTGTTGTTTGTGATATAATTGGGTTACTTGAAATATAGTTGTGTTGTTTGTGATATGATTGTGTTACTTGATATATAGTTGTGTTGTTTGTGATATAATTGGGTTACTTGAAATATAGTTGTGTTGTTTGTGATATAATTGTGTTACTTTAGTTACAGTTGTGTTGTTTGTGATATGATTGTGTTACTTGAGATATAGTTGTGTTGTGTGTGATATCATAGTGTTACTTGCGATATAGTTGTGTTGTTTGTGATATAATTGTGTTACTTGAGATATAGTTTTGTTGTTTGTGATATGATTGTGTTACTTGAGATATAGTTGTGTTGTTTGGGATATAATTGTGTTACTTGAGATAGAGTTGTGTTGTTTGTGATATGATTGTGTTACTTGAGATATAGTTGTGTTGTGTGTGATATGATTGTGTTACTTGAGATATAGTTGTGTTGTTTGGGATATAATTGTGTTACTTGAGATACAGTTGTGTTGTTTGTGATATAATTGTGTTACTTGCGATATTGTTGTGTTGTTTGTGATATGATTGTGTTACTTGAGATATAGTTGTGTTGTTTGTGATATGATTGTGTTACTTGAGATATAGTTGTGTCGTGTGTGATATGATTGTGTGACTTGAGATATGGTTGTGTTGTTTGTGACATAATTGTGTTACTTGAGATACAGTTGTGTTGTTTGTGATATCATTGTGTTACTTGAGATAAAGTTGTGTTGTTTGTGATATGATTGTGTTACTTGAGATATAGTTGTGTCGTGTGTGATATGATTGTGTTACTTGAGATATAGTTGTGTCGTGTGTGATATGATTGTGTTACTTGAGATATAGTTGTGTCGTGTGTGATATGATTGTGTTACTTGAGATATAGTTGTGTCGTGTGTGATATCATTGTGTTACTTGAGATATAGTTGTGTCGTGTGTGATATCATTGTGTTACTTGAGATATAGTTGTGTTGTGTGTGTCTGCAGGTGTCGAGGACGAGATGGCTCTGGCCATAGAGCTGAGTAAACGAGAAAGTCAGCCCGGCCAGCAGAGGGCGCCACCCTTGGACCGACTGTCGACGGGTCCCGAGCGGCCTCGGACGAACCCTCACGGCGCCGGCACGCCTCGCTCCTTTAGCTCCGCCCCCTTCTACGGCTACAGCGGCAGCATCGACGACGACGAGAACGAGGACATTCAGGCGGCGCTGGCAGAAAGCATGAGAACGGCTGCGGCCGACTTCATACCAGGTGCTGCGGGAGGGGACACCACCAGGACCGGGTCTGGGTCCGGGTCTGGGTCCGGGTCCGGGGTCCACACAGACACAGTCAGGGGCCCTGAGAAGCAGGTGTTGGGTGGGAAGAGCAAGGACAAACATCCAAACAGGGAGCCAGGGTCCACATCTACTTCACACACAACAGCCAATGAGACGCCACACAGACGGTCACATGACCTCGACTCTGACGACACAGACAGGAAGTCGAGGAACATGTGTTTCTGCACGCTGAGCTAAAGCTAATGCTAATGCTAATGCTAAAGCTAATGCTAACAAACCGCCAGAAACTAATGACAGTTAGTTGATTTTTAAACTTTACTACTTACAAACTCAAAACTATTTTAATAATATTTGTCATTTTTATCTATTTTTACGTAACAATTAAGTAAAAAAAAACTCAAATCATCCTCCATGTGTCGGACTGTTTATAACTTTTTAAAATCTTAACCTATTTAATAATATTAACATATTTATATTTCATGAATCTTAACATAGTTATATCTATATCGTGGGTCGTAAAATAAAACGTTAGTATTAAAAGTCACTCATTTCTGCTCACATATTTAATTGTATTTAATATTAATTGATTGTATTTATTTCATTCAATGCTTTTTGAGCATTTGAAATATGACTGACGGCTGTGATTGACAGCAGATCATTGAACAACCTTCACATTATGACCTCATTTAAATAAATGGTAATAAAACTTCTTGATGAAAACGACACAGAAGTAGTAACAAGTACTTTTGTATGTTAATGGTTCAAACCTTGACTCGTCAGTGTCGTCAGAATATTACGTTAATTTTAAAGTAACTTATTTCTATAATAAAGGTTTTATTCTTTTGAAAATAATTTAATAATAGTACAAAAAAAAATATTTCAGAATTATTATTTTACAACTGGGTTTAATATTCTTGTTCCAATAATTCAAAAATACACTTTCTAAATTCAATATTTTTTAATTCATAGGTCTTTAAATTCAATATGAAAATGTTTGTATAAAAGTTTGAAACTTCAAACAGTCACGTGATCGTCTGTGCGTCGTGTGATTGGCCGAGAGTTTTATCAGTAGCTCTGAGCTCTGTTGCTTTAGTCGGGAGACTTTATAACATTTATATATTGAATTTAAGTGACTATTTTTTAGAAAATATTGAATTTACAGAATTTATTTTTAAGTTATTGGAATATATCAAACTATGTGTAAAAACATTCATTCACTTTGAATTTTTAAAATGTAATCATTCGTTAAAAACGAATTCAATGTAGAAATTATTAATTTCAGTTTAATGCAAAAAACGTAAATGCCTGTAAAACGGCAACATATCAATAAAGTTTCAAATATTTGCTGTGACCATGAAATATTGTGATGACACTGACGTGTTCCTAAATATCTCCACCTTGATTCAAACAATTTTGTTTTTGTGTTTTAAAGACAAATAATCGATGAATAATGATTTTCATTCTAACTATCACGAGAATTAAAACATTTTCTTGATCAATTGATCGAACTTGTTATTTGATCAGTATTTTCACTTTATTTTTGTTATTTCTTGAATAAAAAGTGAGATTGAACAAGTGACAAAGCCCTGAGTTCTGATCATAGTCTCAGGTTCTACGAATTGATGCGAAGCCCTCTAACAAATAGCGAAGCGGTGAGAGGGCTTCGCATCAAATTAAGTAGAACCAACCAAGTCAAACGTGTTGAACTCGTGTCTGAAGCTTCGTTTTTGCCAAAACAACAAAACTGACGTGTGTTTGTTTACAAACAAGTGTTTGTTTACGACGTTTGTCACAGGTTTTTCACTCTTAAACTAGTTTTTGTACATTTGTGTTAATAATTGTTAATAAAAACAAGTTAAAATTCATGTTGGTATATTTGACTTTTTTAATGTAAGTTCTTTTTCTTCACATTTTTGTTTTATTTTTGTTCAAAACTTGATGTTAAATGACATTATTTTGATAATCATTGTAATTATTTTAATAATAATTTATTTGTACAGTTTAATTTTATTTATAAACATCTGAATCGTCAAATTAAAACTAATAATTATAACTTCCTTGTTGATCTTAATAAAATCTTCTTCCTGTTGCAGATTCAGACTTTGAAGCCTACACAAGCTAATGACCTGATTGGCTCGTGCGGCTCTTAGTCCCGCCCCCTTCCTGAGGTAAACCAATGGAAAGCCGTGAAACACCTTGACGTGTCCGCCAAACGCTTTCTTCTTTGTCGACAGGTCAAAGGTCAACCTGTGACAGGACGAGCTGCTTCAGTCGCTACGAGACACTTTGATGTATTTAAGTATTTATGAGAGAATATATGAGAAATAAAGAGTTAAGTTTATAGTTGGTGTTTGTTTTTGTGTTGGCCACGCCCCCTTCAGCCTTGACTGACGACCATGTGTATCTTTCTGTTTGTGTTTTAGTTGATGTAATGTGAATGTATCTGTGTGTGTTTTAGTTGTTGTGATGTGAGTGTATCTGTGTTTTAGTTGTTGTGATGTGAGTGTATCTGTGTGTGTTTTAGTTGTTGTGATGTGAGTGTATCTGTGTGTGTTTTAGTTGTTGTGATGTTAGTGTATCTGTGTTTTAGTTGTTGTGATGTGAGTGTATCTGTGTTTTAGTTGTTGTGATGTGAGTGTATCTGTGTGTGTTTTAGTTGTTGTGATGTGAGTGTATCTGTGTGTCTTTTAGTTGTTGTGATGTGAGTGTATCTGTGTGTGTTTTAGTTGTTGTGATGTGAGTGTATCTGTGTGTCTTTTAGTTGTTGTGATGTGAGTGTATCTGTGTGTGTTTTAGTTGTTGTGATGTGAGTGTATCTGTGTGTCTTTTAGTTGGTGTGTTTTACGCCGAAAATAGAATTGGGCCAATTCTACTTTCGGCGTAGGGATAGTGTTCAAGGTAGTGCCAGGTCTCCCTACAAGAGGTAGTGATGTCGGAGGCACACTTCGCAACCGAGTGCTGACGGAGAGAACAATGGCGAGCGACACAGTACATAAATGTGAGTATTCTTGCATTAAAACTAGTGTTTCTTCATAAAATCCATGTGAAAGCATTGTTTTTACTGATATTCCATGTTGATAAAATATAAACAACGGTGAAGCACGTTAGCAATTGTTTGTTAATAAACTCTTGAGTATGTATTATTTCGACGATATTTCATGCTTATAAACTTTTAAGTTAACTTTTAACAGTGAAGACGTTAGTTTCTTGTGTATTTCATGTGAAAGGTATTATTTCTTGCATATAAAAAACGATGTTTAATTCAACGCTAATTAAGCATTATGTTCAACGATATTTCATAATTCACGTTTAAGAGTAACAGTGAAGATGCTATTGTTTGTGTATTTACTGTGAAAAGTATTATTTATTGCATATAAAAAACGTTTTTAATTCAACGCTTATTAAGCATTGTTTTCAATGATATTTCATGTTAAAAAAAACGTTTAAGAGAAACAGTAAAGATGCTATTGTTTGTGTATTTAATGTGAAAAGTATTATTTCTTGCACATAAAAACAATGTTTAATTCGACGCTAATTAAGGATTGTTTTCAACGATATTTCATAATACTGTAACGATCCTGTATGTTCTGTTCATTAATGTAGCGGGCACTTTAAGAAGGTGAGTCTGCGCATGCGCAGATGTTGTTAGAGAGAGTTCGCGTTCAACTTGTGTGTGAAGAACTGGCGGCGTTGGTTGTGGCCGAAACAATAACCTCTCTGTGAGTACAGCGAATAAAGAATCAATATCTGTGCAAGACAACCGTCTGGTCATTGTGTAGAGGATCAAACGTTACATTGGTGTCAGAAGCGACTTTTTCGAACCTGCTCCTGAGGCGAAGCTAACGGCTATTAGCAACGAACTTTGCTAACGAACATTGAACGCCTCCGGTATGTACGGAAAAGTGAAGAGCGAGAAAGAGGAGATGGACGTTGGTGCGAGATGACGGGACCATGCTCAACAGTTAAGAGACGCTGTATTACAACTCTCAGAAGAAGCTGGTTTTTCTCCGGGCTCGGCGAGAAACGTGAGTTCTTCTCCACGTGGACCCGGTATGTCACGTGATTTCAACATGGGAGACGCTGCTCCATTTTAAACGTCTCCGATAAACGTCAAAACGCCTACATTTAATGGGAAAACACCATGGGAGGTGTTCAAAGCCGAGTTTGAACTGCTTGCTGACGCTGCTGGGTGGAACATTGAACACAGAGCACTTCAGCTTGCCTTGTGTCTGACGGAGGATGCTGCTTCATGTCTGCTGCTGCTGAGTCGTGAGGAGAGAGACGACTAGTGTGCCCTAGTGGGGGCGCTACAGAGGCGGTTTGGACAACATGGACAGTCAGTTCTCCTGCGTTCGGAGTTTCATAACCGACGCAGACGACCTGGTGAACCCCTCCCAATCCTTGCAAGTGACATTGAGTATATGTGCAAGCGCGCCTATGATGCCATGCCGCCAGCGGTTCAGAAAGAGCGGGCAAGAGATCAGTTCCTGCAGGCTCTCAGTCCTAAAGAGCTGCAGATCCACACGCTTCTTACTCGTCCTGCCACGCTGAATGAAGCTCTGGAATTAGCTGTGGAGAGAGAGATGCTAGGCAAAGATTTTGACGAGACGAATGGGTCAACATCAGTAAGAATGCTGGCAGTGCCGGGCAGAGAGATTGAGGACCGAGAATGGCAGCAGGAGGTGATCCAAGCAGCAGCTCTGCAGGCTGGAGGTTCTACTCTGCGTCCCCGCTGTCGACTACAGAACTGCTGGGGGTGTGGACAACCTGGACACCTACTCAGACAATGCCCCAGGTTCGCTACACAGCAGGGAAACGGCCAAGGGCCTGTGTAAGTGGGGACACAGTAGCCCAAAGCGCAACCACCCACACACCATCAACAACCCCCTCAAGCCAAGTCATCGCAGTGGGTTGGACCCAAGTTGGGGAGTTTGCCATGTTCCAGTGACGGTAGAGGGAACATCCTGCACGGCTCTGGTGGACACTGGGTCTAACGCAACGCTGGTGCGACCCGACATAGTCCCTGCAGGGGCTTCACTGGAGGCAACGACGGTGTGTCTGAGGACAGTGACTGGCGACTTGGCTCCAATGAAGGGAAAGTGTGTGTTCCAGTTCAAGGTGGGGGACCTGACTGTTCCTTTTACAGCCTGGGTGGCTGATATACAAGATGCCTGCATCCTCGGGTTGGACTTCTTACGCACGGTGGGATGCATCCTGAACTTGGGGAATAGTTCCCTGGCATTTCCGGGAGGGCAGTGTTTACCGTTAACATCCCTTCCCATGCATTCGAGAGCACCTGTGCCCACGGCCAAGAGATAATAAAATAAAATAAAATAAAACGATCTTAAAAATATACAAATTATTTACAGTATTAGAAAATTAGCACTATTAACAGAATAAAATAACGTAAAATAAAATAAAGTAAAATAAAATAAAATAAAATAAAATAAAATAAAATAAAATAAAATAAAATAAAGTAAAATAAAATAAAATAAAATAAAATAAAAAAAAATAAGATAAAAACAAAAAATGAAAACACACGAGAAGGAAAACACACTACGGATTAGCATCAGGATATTTAAAGTAAAGAGTTAAATATCCTGACACCAGTTGGTGAATGCGTTATGAAGGACCTTCTATAATGCTCCGTCCTACACTGGGGGTGCCTGAGCCTGCCACTGAAGGAGCTGGCCAGCTCCTCCACGGTCAGGTGCAGTGGGTGGAGAGTGTTGTCCCTAATGGAGGATAGTCTGGAGAGTGTCCTCCTCTCTCCCACCTCCTCCACCGAGTCCAGCGAGCGGCCCAGGACAGAGCCGGCCCTCGTGACCAGCCTGTTCAGTCTCTTCCTGTCCCGGTCCGTGCTGCCTGCTCCCCAGCAGACCACAGCGTAGTGGATAGCAGAGGCTACCACGGAGTCATAGAAGGTCCTTAATAGTGGTCTGCACACTCCGAAGGACCTCAGTCTCCCCAGGAGGTGGAGGCGACTTCGGCCCTTCTTGTACACGGCGTTGATATGTGTAGACCAGTTCAGTTTATTGTTGAGGTGAACATCCAGGTATTTGAAGCTGTCCACCAGCTCAATGTCCGAGCCCTGGATGCTCACCGGTTGATGTGGTGGGGACTTTTTCCTGAAGTCAATCACCATCTCCCTTGTCTTACCGGTGTTTAAGCATAGGTAGTTGCTCTCACACCAGTCGACAAAGTCCTTGATGACTGACCTGTACTCCAGCTCGCCCCCCCCCCAGACACGCAGCCCACAATGGCCGAGTCGTCAGAAAACTTCTGGAGGTGACAGCTGCTGGAGTCATAGGTAAAGTCCGCCGTGTAGAGGGAAAAGAGGAAAGGTGACAGCACTGTCCCTTGAGGCACCCCGGTGCTGCAGATGGTCACCTCAGACCTGCAGTCCTGCAGCCTCACATACTGCGGCCTGTTGGTGAGGTAGTCCATCGTCCATGCTGTCAGCTGTGTCCCAACTCCTGCGTCCTCCATCTTCTTCCTTAGCAGCGCCGGCTGGATGGTGTTGAAAGCATTTGAGAAGTCAAAAAACATGACTCTCACAGTGCTACCGGCGGCTTCCAGATGAGTCAGTGCCCGGTGCTGCAGGTAGATGACGGCGTCATCCACCCTAATCTTTGGCCTGTAGGCGAACTGCAGCGGATCCAACGCAGAGCTCACCGTCGTGCGTAGATGGCGGAGTACCAGCCTCTCCAAGGTCTTCATCAGATGGGAGGTCAGGGCGACTGGTCTGAAGTGGCTTGGCTCCTTCGCTTGCACCGCCTTGGGAACCGGAACCACACAGGAGGTCTTCCACTGGACCGGGACCTTCTCCAGTTTGAGAAGTGTGTGTGACCAGCTCACAGAGTTGATCAGCACAGTCCCTGAGCAGTCTGGGGCTGAGTCCATCTGGTCCAGCAGCTTTCCTGATCTTCAGTCGCCTTAATTCTCTCCTCACCTGTTCAGATGTAACAGAGAGAGGTGGCTGTGGGGGTTTGGGCAGCTGAGGCAGTAGGGCATGTTGGGGGGGGGGGCTTGGGGGTGAGAACAGTTGGGGGGAGGGGGCTGAAGCAGAGGAGAAGCAGCTTTGTGAAGAGTGGGGGGCAGAGGTGGAGGGGGGAGGGGGGCCCTGATCAAACCGGTTGAAATACTGGTTAGGTTCAGTGGCCCATCCTTGGTCTCCCCCTGCTGTGGCTCTGGCTCCACTCTGGCCATGACCTGAGATGTTCTTCAGGCCTTTCCACACATCCCTTGTGTTGCCCTGCGCCAGTTGCTCCTCCAGTTTCCTCTTGTACTCCTCCTTGGCCATCCTGATCGCCTTCTTGATCTCTCGCTGGACCTCTTTAAGCTCCTCTCTGCTCCCTGAAGCAAACACCTTCTTCTTCTTGTTCAGCAGAACTTGAAGTTGAGGGGTAACCCATGGCTTGGTGTTGGCAAAGCACCGCACCTTGCGGGTTGGCGTGACGTTGCCCTCACAGAACTTTATGTAATCCGTGGAATGGCCATTGAAGGTGTCGATGTCATCACCATGAGAGAACACGCTCCAGTCTGTAGACTCAAAGCAGTCTCTCAGCCTCTCTTTGGCTTCATAATTCCACATCTTAACAGTTATTTTCTGTGCAGGCTGCCTCCTCACCATGGGAGTGTATTCAGGTCGCAGACGTATCAGGTTGTGATCAGAGCGGCCGAGGGAGGGTAGGGGGGTGGAGGTGTAAGCACCTTTTGCATTTGCATACAAAAGGTCCAGAGTCTTGTCCTCCCGGGTGTGGCACTTCACGTATTGTGTGAAGGTGGGAAAAATGGAGGAAAGAGAGGCATAGTTAAAATCCCCGTTTATGAGCAGGAGAGAGTTCGGGTGTTTGAGCTGCAGGTCAGACACTGAGGCGCTCAGCCTCTCGCTCGCTGCGGCTGCGTCCACAGAGGGAGGAATGTAAACAGTGAACACAATCACATGTGAGAACTCCCTCGGGATGTAATACGGGCGGAGAGCGGTATTGCGCAACCCCAACAGCTGATCCCTTGTGTAAACAATAGACCCGCTGAGCGTGTCTGTCGACGGAGTTCCCAAAAGTGATGAAAGTAGTAGAAAACTGTAGGCAAAAGTTGTGAATGTGGTCTCATTTTGTGCACAACGGCAACAAGATCCGACCATTCTAAAGAAAAAATTAAAAAGACGCCAAAAAAATGGAAAAAGTGTGATAAAAAGTAAGAAGAAAGAGGGAGCTGTTGTAACCAGCTGCTGCTCGTGCAGCGCCATCTTTGAGAGACTAATGGATGGCATGCTAGCTGGTGTCCCGCGTCAACAGTGCCTTGTGTATTTAGATGACCTTCTAATTCATGGGGCATCGTGTGAAGAAGCTCTTAACTCCCTACGACTAGTGCTGAGCAGAGTGGCTGCTGCGGGTTTGAAGCTGCACCCTGACAAGTGTCACTTCTTAAGGCGAGAGGTAGAGTTCCTAGGACACAAACTGGACTGTGAGGGCATAGGGACGCTGGAGGAGAAGGTCGCTGCCATTAAAGACTGTCAAATCCCTGTGGATCAGACTGATCTTAAGAGCTTCCTTGGCTTGGCTTCTTATTACAGGAAGTTTGTTCAGGGATTTTCTTCCATTGCAGCCCCACTGTTTCAACTGCTACAGAAAGACTCTGTTTTCTCTTGGAACCAGGAATGCCAGCATGCATTTGACAACCTGAGGAAAGCCCTGACTGAATCGCCGGTCCTCGCCCCACCTGATCCTGCTCTGCCTTTTGTTCTGGATACAGATGCCAGTAATGTTGGAGTAGGAGCTGTGCTGTCTCAGGTTGGACCGGACGGAGAGAAAGTAGTGGCGTACTTCAGTCGGATACTCAACAAAAGTGAGCGCCGCTACTGTGTGACTCGAAGAGAACTGTTGGCTGTTGTGATGGCTGTAAAACACTTCAAATATTACCTCTGTGGAACACCATTTGTCGTTCGAACTGATCATGCTGCTCTACAGTGGTTGATGTCGTTCAGGGAGCCCGAGGGACAGGTTGCTCGTTGGTTGGAGGAGCTGCAGACCTTCTTCGACTTTACGGTAGCACACAGGGCAGGTACACAACACTCAAATGCAGATGGACTGTCCCGTCGACCATGTGCCTCAGAAGGCTGTCGCTACTGTGATAAGCGAGAGGTGAAAGAGAAGGAGCTTACACAGGCAGAGAGTACTGGACAATTCTCATGCAGGGCCCTGCAAGTTGTTGAAGCACTTGAGTGGAGAACAAGGCAGGAAGAAGATCCAGATTTACAGCCAGTGCTTCAGTGGTGCACGGTCAGTCAGAAGCCGTCATGGGATGATATATCTGGGCTCTCTACTGCCACCAAAGGACTGTGGTCTAAGTTTGACTCGTTGTGGCTGAAAGATGGAAAGGGTAGCAGTAGACATCATGGGCCCCTTTCCTCGCTCAGAACGGGGCAACCGCTACGTCCTAGCAGCGATGGACTATTTCACCAAGTGGCCGGAGGCATACGCCATCCCGGACCAAGAGGCAGAGACAGTGGCGGATGCCTTGGTAGAAGGCATGTTTAGCCGATTTGGGACTGCGGCCACGTTGCACAGTGATCAGGGTAGAAATTTCAAGTCTCGGGCATTTGCTGCCATGTGCGAACGCCTGGGGATACAAAAAACTCATACTACACCCCTGCACCCCCAGAGTGATGGCCTTGTGGAAAGGTTCAACAGGACTCTGGCTCAACAGCTGGCCATTCTTACTGCGGAGCATCAGCGTGACTGGGATGTGCACCTACCTCTCGTCCTCTTGGCCTACCGTTCTGCTGTACAAGATTCCACAGCTTGCACACCGGCACTGCTGATGCTGGGTCGAGAGCTGAGGACACCGGCAGAACTGGCATTCCAGGTGCCACCAGAAACACCAGTTGCAGCACCCGGTCCTGACTACGCCCGGAAACTACAGGACCGTATGGAGACGGCTCATACGTTCGCAAGGAACCAGTTGGAGAAGGCGGGAATACGCCAAAAGAGGAACTATGACCTGACCACTAAAGGGAGACATTTCTGTTCTGACGTGCTGGTGTGGGTTTTCAGTCCCAGAAGAAAGAAGGGTCGGTGCCCCAAATTCGACAGTCACTGGGTTGGTCCTTGTAGAGTCCTAGAGAGGGTGGGGGAGGTGGTCTATCGAGTGCAGTTACCCCCTAAAGGCAGAAAGGTGGTCCTACACAGAGACCGACTGGCTCCATACAGGGGACAGTTGCAGCCCTCCTTTCAGGGGGAACGTTCAGTGGCATTACCTGCTGCTGTGGATAGGGGGCCCCAGAGGGAACCAACAGTTACCCAGAGCAGCTCAGACCTCCAGACTGTTGAGAGTCCTAGTCCCGCGACCAGATCCAAGCGGCCTAGAAGGCATCGTCAGCTGCCTCCTCGCTTTAGAGACTTTATCGTTTCCTTGGGGTCGAGAAACTAACTGTTGGGGGGGCATTGTAACGATCCTGTTTGTTCTGTTCATTAATGTTGCGGGCACTTTAAGAAGGTGAGTCTGTGCGCATGCACAGATGTTGTTAGAGAGAGTTCGCGTTCAACTTGTGTGTGAAGAACTGGCGGCGTTGGTTGTGGCCGAAACAATAACCTCTCTGTGAGTACAGCGAATAAAGAATCAATATCTGTGCAAGACAACCGTCTGGTCATTGTGTGGAGGATCAAACGTTACAATACACTTTTAATGGAAACAGTGAAGATGCCATTGTTTGTGTATTTAATTAATGCAAAGTATTTTATGTAAATCATGTGTATTTGTGAAGACAACACTTGTCTTAACAGTTCACCACACATCACTCATAAAAGCAACACAATTTATAATTTCCAGATTATTTGAATGTCTGGAATATAATGTTATTGTTGCCATGTTCTCCAGGATGATGCAGAATTCCCCGAACCGGGTCCTGCACGTCGGGAGCTCCGACACCAACCACTCGCCTCAGGTCCCAGCAGGTCTGGATTCTGTCACCGGTCTCTCAGCATCAAGTCCTGCAATACCCTTACGGTACTTGGAGGAGGCAGCAAAGAAGGCATGAAGAGCAACAAAAAATTCTGTCTTAGAAAATAAACACAAAATGTAGATGGACTTTCTTTTTTTGAGTGTTCTTCTATATATTTAAGCATTATTTTGTTTAAGCACTATTGTTGTTTGGTTGTTGCACTTTATTTTGGTTCTGCATGTTAAATGTGTCGGATTGTTTGGTCAAATACAAGATTTGTTTTTACAAGTTCTAGTGTTGTCATTCCTAAATACACATTTACATTCATACTGGTACAATAAATACAAATGTTAAATTATAAACATTTTAATACAACAAACACTTCCTGCTGGAGCTCAGTCTCCACGTTGAACCGTAACCGTAGTAAGTTGAAGTTGGTTCTGCAGTTCACTGAGAGAGAACCAGTCTGAGGAGGAACATTCACACACTATTAGAAATGTCACGGGTGGAACACGGCAGGAGACCCAGATGCGGAAGTGAATAATCCTCGGAGGAAATGTTCAGAACAAAGTCTTTTAATTATCCACACGGTCGGAAAGGACCGAAACCAAAAACATAACAGGCGCTCGGGACGGAGGCAGGACGCGGCTGGAGATCGGGGTCTCGAACAGCAACTAAAAACAAAAGAGGGAAAAAGACTCACGTGAGAAACTAAATCGCTGACAACGTCAGGGGGTCTTCAAAAGACTGTTCATTTAGAACACGAGCACGGAGAGATCTGAGATGCCAACCTGATCAGGAAACTGAATACTCTGGCGAGTTCTTCCGGTTAGAGATGCTCCTTATCTGTGGGAAGAACCCGCCATTCAATCATCACCAGCCGCGCACCTGCCAGCGTCTGTCAAGACAAAACAGAGGAACACGTACAAAAAACGAAAAGACACCTTCAAAGTAAAACACAAATGACAGAAACATGACAGTACCCCCCCCTCTAGGTAGCGCCTCCAGGCGTTCTACCCGGTCTTTCAGTGACAGGCTTCAGGAGAGAGACGTGGAAGGTGGGGTGGACCTTGAGCGACGGAGGGAGCTTGAGGCGCATGGCCGTGGGATTTATGATCCTCTCGATCTCGAACGGACCTACGAACCTGGGGGCCAGCTTACGGGATTCTACTGGAAGGGGGAGGTCCCGGGTGGAGAGCCACACCTTCTGGCCAGGTGAGTAAACGGGGGCTGGCACACGGTGCCTGTCAGCGAGGCGTTTATTCTGGACGGCAGTGCAGGACAAAGCAGCCCTGGTATGGTGCCAGACAGAACGACAACGTCGTAGGTGGGCCCGGACAGAGGGAACCGCAGCTTCCCTCTCCTGAGAGGGAAAGAGAGGTGGCTAATATCCGTAGGCAGCCTGGAAGGGCGACATCCCAGTGGCTGAAGAAGTCAGGGAGTTGTGGGCATACTCCACCCAGGGGATCTGTTGACACCAGGAGGCGGGGTGATGCGCCGACACGCAGCGTAGTGCTGCTTCCAGGTCCTGGTTAGCCCGTTCCGTCTGTCCGTTGCTCTGCGGATGGTAGCCTGACGAAAGACTGGCCTTAGTCCCCAGGGACTTGCAGAATGCTCTCCAGACTTGCGAGGAGAACTGGGGTCCACGATCTGAGACGATGTCCACCGGGATGCCATGGAGTCTAAAAACATGTAGGACCAGCAGGTCCGCTGTCTCCAAGGCGGACGGTAGCTTGATCAGGGGGATGAAGTGAACCATCTTGGAGAAGCGGTCCACAACCGTAAGAATTACTGTCCTACCCATGGATGGAGGAAGACCGGTGACGAAGTCCATGGAGATGTGCGACCAGGGGCGACTCGGCACAGGTAAAGGTTGAAGGAGTCCAGCTGGGGGGCGACGAGAGGACTTTCTGCGAGCACAAGTGGCACAGGCAGCTACAAACTCCTTGACGTCGCGTGCCATCTCCGGCCACCAGAATCTCTGTCTGAGAAAAGAGAGTGTCCTCGAAACGCCAGGGTGACACGCTACCCTGTGGTTGTGCCCCCACTGAAGCACTTGGGCACGAGCTGGCTGCGGAACAAAGAGTCTATCAGGCGGTCCAGAACTGGGTCCTGGGTGACTCTCCTGAGCCTCCAGGACTACCCGCTCTATATCCCAGCTAGCCGCCCTGATAAAGCACCACTTAGGGAGGATGGTCTCATCCGCAAGACCCTCCTGGGAAGGAGCAAACTGTCGGGATAAGGCGTCAGGCTTAATGTTCTTACCTCCTGGGCGGTAAGTCAGGGAAAAGTCAAATCGGCCCAGAAACAGGGCCCAACGAGCCTGGCGGGAGTTCAGACGCCTGGCCTCCTGTAAATAGAGTAAGTTCCTATGATCCGTTAAAACCAGAAAGGGTACCTCTGAGCCCTCCAGCCAATGCCTCCACTCCTGAAGTGCCGCCACCACCGCCAGGAGCTCCCGGTTGCCAATGTCATAGTTCTGCTCCGCTGGGGACAGCTTCCGGGAGTAAAAGGCACAGGGATGCACCTTGTTGTCCTTGGCGCACCTCTGAGACAGCACTGCCCCTATGCCGGTGTCCGAAGCGTCCACCTCCACGATGAACTGACGGACTGGGTCAGGGTGTTGTAGTATAGGCGCGGAGGAGAACAGCGAGCGCAGCCGGTTGAAGGAGTCCTCCGCCTTGGAGGACCAGGTGAAAGCACTCTTAGTGGAGGTAAGCTGGGTTAGTGGAGCGGCAACCTGGCTATAACCCCGGATGAACCTACGATAAAAGTTAGCGAAACCCAAGAACCGTTGCAATTGTTTGCGGCTAACAGGCACCGGCCATTGGGACACTGCCTCCACCTTCATGGGATCCGGCCACAGCTGACCCTGCCCTAGAATAAAACCCAAAAAACTCACTGTGGGAACTCCGAACTCACACCTCTCTGCCTTGACAAACAGTCTGTTCTCTAATAGCCGTTGGAGAACGCGGCGGACATGGCTGAGGTGTTCATCCGGAGAACTGGAAAAGATCAAGATGTTGTCAAGATAAACATACACACAATCATTAAAGAAGTCCCCTAAGACCTCATTAATAAGTCTCTGGAAAACCGCTGGCACATTGGTCAGGCCAAACGGCATGACCAGATACTCGAAGTGTCCTAGGGGGGTCTTAAAAGCCGTCTTCCACTCATCGCCCTCTCTAACACGAACCAAGTGATACGCACGTCTAAGGTCCAGTTTAGTGAAGATCATGGCCTTGTTCAGAGGATCAAAAGACGGGTCTATGAGTGGGAGGGGATAACGATTCTTGACGGTTATGCTGTTTAACCCCCGGTAGTCTATACAAGGTCTCAGGGACTTGTCCTTCTTACTAATAAAAAAGAACCCTGCACCAAGAGGCGAAGAGGAGGGGCGAAACCTTGTATAGTCGTACAGGGAAGTGGGGATCCAGGAAGTAGGTCGATGGCGCAGTCATAGGGACGGTGCGGTGGTAGGGATAGCGCCCTCTCTTTGCTAAAAACCTCACCCAAACTGTGATACTCCGGAGGAACGGAGGAAAGATCAGGAGGGGGAGAAATGGGAAGTGGAGGACGAGAGGTAGTAGGTGCAGACCGGAGACACTGTGAATGACAATGAGGGCTCCAACCAAGTACCGTGGAGTTCACCCAATCAAAGTGAGGATTATGGATACGAAGCCAGGGGAGACCGAGAACTATAGGAGAAGAGGGAGATGAAATGAGAAGAAAACAAATTACCTCAGAGTGGTTACCCGAAATTGTGAGGGAAAGGGGAGTTGTCTGGTGAGTCACGTCAAGGAGCGGTCGGCCATCTATGGCACAGACCGGGCGGGGAACGTCTAGTCCAACCAGGGGAATGTTAAGGGACAGGGCGAAGTCTCGGTCAATGAAGTTGTCGTCAGCGCCAGAGTCGATCAGAACAGCTTCAGCAGTCGAAGTCATGTCAACAGTCAAAAGTCCAGGTAGAATGATCCGGTGAGTGGGGTCATGAGACGAGCGGGTGTGCCCCACCCGAGCACTAACCTTAGGGCGACTAGGGCAGACACGTAGTAGATGACCAGGCTCGCCACAGTACAAGCACAGTCCCCTCGTGAGCCTGTGGGAGCGCTGTTCGGGAGACAAACGTGTACGACCCAGCTGCATCGGCTCGTCGGGTGGCGGCGTCGGAGTCTCAGGAGTCAACTGAGGAGCTGGTCGGTCAACAAGGGAAAAAGAAGAAAAAACGTCCTTGCCACGTTCCCTGCGGCGTTCCCTCAACCTATTATCGATCCTGATGGCTAGGCTGATAAGAGCCTCTAACCCCTCTGGTTCCTCCCGGGTGGCGAGTTGATCCCTAACGGAGCTACTTAACCCCTGGGTAAACGCGGTTAAAAGTGCGGGCTCATTCCAACCACTCTCGGCGGCTAAAATACGGAAATCTACAGAGTAATGCCCCACAGACTCCTCTCCCTGTCTTAACCTAAGTAGCTTGCGAGAGGACACAGCGGGAGAGCGATGTGGTAGGTCAAAAACCCGGCGCATCTCGTCAGTAAAACCGTCATAATTCGCTAGAGCCGGAGAGTTAGACTCCCACAGAGAAGTAGCCCAGTCCGCTGCTCTACCCCGGAGGAGATTTATCAGATACACGATCTGGGCACGACCCGTGGAAAACGAGGAGGGCTGCTGGCTGAACACTAACTGGATCTGGAGTAAAAAACGTGCACAACCACCCACTTCTCCACTATAATGTCCTGGCGTGGGTATCGTGGGTTCACGTAGAGCCGGCAGTCTCTCAGGTTGAGCAGGAGCGGACTGCGTGACTGTCCCGTGTCACTTCCTCGAGAGAGCAAAGTCTTGTTCCTTGAGAACCGAGGGCTTGGCGGAGCTCCTTAACTTCCGCTGGGTCCATCTGGTGGCCAGAGTATTCTGTCACGGGTGGAACACGGCAGGAGACCCAGATGCGGAAGTGAATAATCCTCGGTGGAAATGTTCAGAACAAAGTCTTTTAATTATCCACACGGTCGGAAAGGACCGAAACCAAAAACATAACAGGCGCTCGGGACGGAGGCAGGACGCGGCTGGAGATCGGGGTCTCGAACAGCAACTAAAAACAAAAGAGGGAAAAAGACTCACGTGAGAAACTAAATCGCTGACAACGTCAGGGGGTCTTCAAAAGACTGTTTAGAACACGAGCACGGAGAGATCTGAGATGCCAACCTGATCAGGAAACTGAATACTCTGGCGAATTCTTCAGGTTAGAGATGCTCCTTATCTGTGGGAAGAACCCGCCATTCAATCATCACCAGCCGCGCACCTGCCAGCGTCTGTCAAGACAAAACAGAGGAACACGTACAAAAAACGGAAACACACCTTCAAAATAAAACACGAATGACAGAAACATGACAAGAAATGAGCATCAAAAAGAATAGTTTGAGTAAAAGCTACTCAAAATAAGTTCAAATTACTTCAGGTTTATGTAAGAGGGATGGTAAACATCAACGATTGACAAACAGCTACAATACGCTCTAAACATAGTTTACTACCGTTTTCATTCTTTTAGAAAAATAAACGGGTAAATGGAGGCTTATGTTGACCATTGTTAGCTTGTAAATGCGGTCTTAAAGATGCATACACATTAATTTACATCACAATAAGCTCCAAACTTTCTCTACCGTTTGCATCGTTGTAGAAAACAACAAAGAAACATGTAAATAGATCGCTTGTATTGACCATTGCTAGCACGTTTAGCATTCCGCTTACAACTGTGGTCGTAAAAAGTTCATAAACCTCAAAATACATCGATCAACACAACCAAAATAAGCTCCAAATTTAGTTCAATACCGTTTGCATACTTTAAAAAGAAAGAAACATACATCGCTGGTATAGTTAGCACGTATAAAACTTCGAAAAACCCAATTATTGGGAGAGATTGAAATAAGACCAGGAATCGAGGGAGAATGTTCATTCTTATGGTCTCGATTCTGCCAAACATTGACAACGGTAGCATGTTCCATCTGTTAATGTCCTTTTTATTTCCTTTATTAAACTGTCATAGTTGGAGGAGAATAGTTCCGACAATCTCTGAGATAGATTAACTCCAAGATATTTGAAACCATTTCCAGGCTGTTTAAATGAAACCATGTTATCAAGTTGTGTTGGCCATTCACCCTTAATCATTATCAATTCAGACTTTGTCATATTAATCTTATATCCTGAGATGGAGCTGTATTGGTCTAGATCTCGGTGCAGCTTCAGGGTCGCTCTCTCCATTTGAAAGTTAATGCTGGTAGTTGATGGATGGTCGACTTCAACATTTGTTGCAGAAAACTTTTCATGTTCTCACCCTCAGATCCTTCTGGAACTTGATATATCCGCAGGTTGTTGCGTCGCGACCTATTTTCCAGGTCCTCACTCCGGGCCGTCAGGCTCGCTTCTCGCTGCAGAAGATAACGAAGGAAGGTTCGTCCGTGTAGCTTCTGTGTCTCTTCGCCACTTATTCTGTTTCTGTTGTCGCTCCTCCAGCTGCTTGATGCCTTGAGTTCTTGAAGTAAAGTCTCCAGTTCAGACCCGGCTGCAGAAAAACATTTAAGGGGGGGGCATTACATTTTTTTCAGGGGGGCAAACTTTTCAACCTAAAAACGTATTGGCTTCAGGCTGAACAATGGCTCTGGGTCGACTCGCACAGTACGGAGAAATAATTAAATAACTAAAAAGTGACGGTTGATCCCAAAGTTAAAAAAACTTACAACCAACAACAAAGTTTAGTCCTGTGTCCATTAATTACACTAAAGCACAACAGCTTAACTTCTACTAAAAACATAAGCACTGAAGTCAACCTGAACAGTGGATTGAACAATTAAATAAGTTTTCATCTCATTGAACAAAATCATGTTAGATGTGATGTAGCAATTTCCCGAAGGAGACCTCCTGAGGGATCAATAAAGTTTTACCTTACCTTACCTTACCTTATGTGTTTGATACTTGATGAAAAATGTTTTTTTTTTTTTAAAGGGCACCAAATGACCAGAGCCTTGTTTTTAAAAGGTACAATAAAAACACTGAACTAAGTCCAAGTCAGGTGTCTTGGTGAGTTCAAGTGAAGGCTTTAGCTGCAGCTACTCTCTCAGTTTGAATGTTCACTCCAGTGACTTCAGTGTGTTTTCAGAAGACATGGATGAAGCTGCTTCCTGCTCGCTCTCCTTGTTACTTTTTCTTGTCAGGGTATTATGGATGTTCATAGTAAAAACCAAAACCAATGACTGACTCTATAAGCAACTGTAACCATTAATGTCAAACGATATCAATAACTGTAGTGGAACCTAATGACCACTTGGGTGCGCTGTTCTCTTGACATTGATGGATGTGTGTCGAGATCGAAGAAGATAATAAACGAACATATTTTGAATCCCGGATTGTTAGCGTTGTGTGTTCTCACATGACAGTAACTACAGAGTTGAGCTACAACATTGTACATTTACATCACCTGTAATGGGCGTGACTCTGGCCTTCTCTCTTCACGGAGGCTCGTTAGCTCCGCCATTAGCCTCGACTCCGGCTCACCTGTTATTTTCCATTTCTTGTCCAATTTGTCTTGTCGACTCGTTCCCTTTCCTCTGGATGAGGTTGCCATGTTGTTCTTGTCTTTTTTTTTTTCTCGAGAAAATTCAGTTTAGTTAAGAAGTTTTCTTAGTTTTAACGACGGAGCTGAACTTCTATGCTTTTTGCTGTGTCATGGCGTCACCGGAAGTCCCGCCCCTTTGCGCCGCATCCCGCCGTCTATGAAGCTCCGCCTCCTCCTCCCGCATTTAGTGCGAACTTCGGATTCCTCGCGTTACGATGGAGCCGCACACTATGGTAGTAAAAATAATCCCTCGCTTTCAAAGACGTCATCTGGTGATGGATTCGATGTTTTTTTAAACGTTTGAATGTTTAAAGAAATGTACTTCGTTGAGTTAAAGTTGTTAGAAGTTTTGAACGCGGCGTTATATCAAACTGTTAGCTTCAGTAAAGTTGGCGCGATTTTGGCAGATTCGATCTTTGTGCGGTAATAACTCTGGAACGCTAAGGTGTTGATTTAGAAATATTATCTTTTTCTAATCAGAGTTAATATGTACGTTAATATTTCGTCATATTGTCCTGATAAAATACACGGATCTCTATGCAGGCGGCAAGTGAAGCGGCGTATAAGGTCCTCCAATAAACGAACACCGAAAAAGGGTTGACTTCTTATAATTCCCGTCTTTATAACTCCTTAATTTTAGTTTTTATGGTCACCATGTTCATGTGATTAAAGAAGGGCCTCCATATATATGTTACTACACATTAGATGTTTTAATTTCTTTTTTAAATCATTATTTTCATGCAATATTTCATACATTTTGTAATAGCTTTAATTATAACTCTGGTCACCAAATTCATAAGCTATTACAAAATGTATGTGGAAATATTAGACAGAAATGGTCATATATCACACTATTGTTGCTGTTTACGTGCGATCAACACATGTTTTCTTCAAAAATGAGGGTGTAGTACATAGCTAGTGTAACAGTGATCAAAATACATTGGGCTTTGTTATTTTTAATAACTCGTATAAAGAGGTATTAGAGCGCAAAGATCGAATCTGTCAATATCGAGCCAATTTTCCTTAAGTTAACCGTTAACGGTTTTCATCAGGCCTCAGTCGGATTAAACTACAGCTGTGCAGCATTGACACGTTAGACACTATTTAACGATGTTTCAACCAGCTGTTTGAATGCTATCGCCGACACCTGCTGGCAGCACGTATTGCAACTTTGGAAAAAGAAATAAAGAAAAAATATGAGAATCTAAGTAATCGCGAGATATTTAAGCTGGTATCAGCAGCGAAGACGTGTTTATCCTTCTACTGCTGCGGAAAATGCATCTGTAAGTATATGAAAATATATGCATTTAACGTGAGCTCCTGCAATAATTGCCCAAAACAGTCGTTTTAACGACTACTTGTCCCGATATTATGCTCATATCACTAAAGTCTCAAGCATCTCGAATCTATGATCGTTATGCTCTTTTCAACATCAGAGAGGTGATGGAGGATTATAACCGCAACCGTTATCAACGTCCGGTGAATGTGTTTCCGGCTCCGCTTCTCATCGACTCGGACTCTGTGGAATATCGTTTGATCTCTCGGGTACCGGGCGATTTCCACAAGCGATCGAGTCGGTCTGGAGTACAGGTCAGGATGAGACGCGCAGTCGCGATCGCTCGGAACAACTCTGACGTCATCAGACGTCATCGATGTTTGATCGACATTCCTCTCGCTGAAGAGCTTGACGATACATCAGCGCTGCCGTCTGTCCAGACCTCAACGAAAGGTGGTAAGATTTTTTAATTTCCTCTCTTTAATTCGGCTTTTATTACCGAGTTGAACTTCAGTGACAGCTGGTACCCACGTGACCGCTGTTCGCTTCAAAAGATCCCGCTCTGCGTGCCTGTCAGTGACGCGGCGTCGTCAGTGACGTCATCGGTGCTGAATGTGGGACTTCTTAATGTTCGCTCCATTACTAATAAATCCTTTATTCTTAATGATCTTTTCACAAGAGTTAATTTGGATTTATTATGTCTTTCTGAGACTTGGCAGAGAGAGGAAGAGTTTATTCATCTGAACGAACTCTGTCCAGTAGGGAGCGCTGTCCTGGGGAAGCCTCGCCTCTCTGGTCGTGGGGGTGGTCTTGCTACTGTTTCTAGGGAGAGTTGTTCTTGCAAAGTGATTCAGACACAGGAATTCACTTCTTTTGAGTCTCAGATGATCTTGGTTGGTTCTACAAGACCTTTCTATTGTGTGTCAATCTACCGTCCGCCTGGTCCTGCGGCGGTGTTCTTGAAAGACTTCAGTGACTTCTTATCTTCCATTATTCAGATGGAATCTGTTCTTATTCTTGGAGACTTTAATCTTCATGTTGATGACGTCACATCTTGTTCTGCTAAAGAACTTTTAACTTTAACAGAAGCCTTTAATTTTGAGCAACATGTTTCCGAACCCACTCATCAAAAAGGCCACATTTTAGACTTAGTTTTTACTCTTGGCCTGGACATTTCTAATGTATCTGTACATGATGTCCATCTGAGTGATCATTCTCTTGTTTTGTTTAACCTGGACTTCATCCCTGAACCTAAACCTTTGAAAGTTAGGTCTCAGAGGCGTGTCATCTCAGCCGATACTGCAGACAGTTTTTCTGCTATGTTTGACCGTCTTTCCTTTGATGACTGCCCAGACGTGGACAGTTTGATTCACTGATCATTGTGTTGAAATACTGGATCAAGGGGCACCTGTTAAATTGAACTTGAAAATTCAGAAAAAAGGGTGCCCTTGGACAAATGAAGATCTCCTGAGTCTGAAGAGACTTTGTCGAAAGCGTCTCTGGAAGTCCACTAAACTTGAGGTGCATAGACTTCACCTCAGGGATCTGATGACTTCTTACAATGAGATGGTAGAAACCGCTAGACCTGATTACATCAGAAAACTGGTAGCAGCAAATAGGAAAAACCCCAAAGTTTTGTTTGACACTATCAATTCTCTCGTGTCTCCTGCTCCTCAAATCACGCCGGTCTTCTGTGAAGCTGACAGCAATGCATTGTTGAGATTTTTCATTGACAAAATTAAATTGATCAAAGAGAAAATCTCTCCCCCTTTGTTTGGAACCCCTACTGTCTCTGAGCCCATCTCCTCCTCTTGGTCCTCCTTCATTGCTGTATCTTTGGGTGATATTTCGGCACTAGTGAACAAGATGACACCCTCCTCTTGCTCAGATGACGTCCTCAGTAATTGGCCCCTGGGTTACCAATATGGTGAACCTCTCCCTTTCCACAGGGGTTTTTCCCAATGCATTTAAACATGCCATTGTGGAGCATCTGCTCAAAAAAACAGGCTTAGACCCAACTGACCTCAGTAATTTCAGGCCTATTTCTAAGCTCCCTTTCTTGTCCAAGATCTTGGAGAAGGTGGTGTCCGAGCAGCTGTCTTTGTTCCTGGATCAGAGCGACATCCATGAGTAGTTTCAGTCTGGCTTCCTTAAACATCACTCTACGGAGACAGCTTTATTGAAAGTGTCCAGTGACATCATGATGTCCGCTGACTCTGGTAAATTCACTGTTCTGGTTCTTTTGGATCTGTCCTCAGCCTTTGACACAGTTGATCACCAGATCCTGCTGAGAAGACTGAGGGATGAAGTGGGACTGTCTGGGTCTGTGTTAGAATGGTTCTCATCTTACCTTTCTGGGCGCAGTTTTAGTGTATCTGCCAATCAAATGAGGTCTGAATCGGCAGATCTGTTGTGTGGAGTCCCTCAAGGTTCTGTTCTGGGTCCTTTATTGTTTTTTCTGTACTTGATTCCCCTCGGTAAAATCATTCAGAGATTTACAGATGTTTCTTATCACATTTTTGCTGATGACATCCAGCTCTACTGCTATTTTGACCCAACTGAGCCCCAAAGGCTGAACAGCTTAGTCAATTGTTTGCTAGAAATCAAACAATGGCTGAGTGAAAACACTCTACAGCTAAATGTGGACAAAACTGAAACACTGGTGATTGCTCCTGATGATAAGGTTCCAGGGTTGAGTCAGTACTTGGGTGACTTAGGTCAGTCTGTCAAACTGAGCCTGAGAAACCTGGGTGTTGTATTTGATAAAGACATGTCTCTTGTTCGACACTGCAGAAAACTGACCAGAAACTCTTTCCTTCAACTGAGAAAAATCTCTAAACTTGGGAAAATGTTGTCGGAACATGATCTGGAGCTTGTAATCCATGCGTTTGTTTCTTCTCGTCTGGACTATTGTAACAGTTTGTTTTCATGTCTTAACATGAAGGATCTGTCTCGTCTGCAGTTGATTCAGAACTCTGCAGCGAGAATTCTAACCCGCTCAAGTAGAAGAACTCACATTTCTCCGATCCTTAAAACTCTTCACTGGCTTCCAGTTTCTTTCAGGATCCACTTTAAAATTCTGGTTCTTACTTTCAGAGCTATTCATTGTCAGGCTCCTCCTTACATCACTGATCTGATCCAGCCTTACACCCCAGCTCGGGCTCTGAGGTCTGTGGATCAGAATCTGCTTATGGTTCCACGCACACGACTCAGGACCAGAGGAGGGAAATCTTTTCAGGCTGTTGCTCCTAAGCTTTGGAACGATCTTCTCTCTCTTTGCGCTTGATGGATCTACTGACTCCTTTAATAAACATCTTAAGACGTTTCTATTTGTTCAGGCTTTTCCTTGATTTTCTGGAACTCCTTTGTTGTTCTCAGTATTATCTTGTTCTTTAAAGTGTATATACTTTTTTGAGTATTGTTTTGTTTGTTTAAGCGCTTTGTGACCCTGGTCTGGAAAAGCGCTATATAAATAAATATTACTTACTTACTTATTTATATATGACGTAACTTCCGTTTAAAACGTCACTAAGATGGCGGCCGTTTAGGATGGTTAGTGTCCATCGAACCATGCTCAGTTTTGTGGGCATGTTAGTACGCCAATTTAGTGTGCATGGCGCACTAAATTTCGCATACTAAGAATTAAGACGCACTAACGCACTATAAATACTAACTTTTAGTACGCTAGTATGCGATTTGAGACACAGCATAACCACACTAAACAGCCGCCATCTTAGTTACGTTTTAAACGGAAGTTACGTCATATATAAATGCATATATATTCATATACTTACAGGTGTATTTTCAGCAGCAGTAGAAGGATAAACACGTCTTCGCTGCTGATACCAGCTTAAATATCTCGCGATTATTTAGATTCTCATATTTTTTATTTATTTCATTTTCCAAACTTGCAAAACGTGCTGCCAGCAGGTGTCGCGATAGCGTTCAAACAGCTGGTTGAAACATCGTTAAATAGAAGTAGAAGAAGAAGCTGTCATGTTATCTGCGGTTAGTGTGTAGCAGCAGAGTTTGATTTGAGACATACTATCTGTGGAGAATTTGCGTACTAGTTAGTATGTACACTAAACTGATGCATACTAACTTCTAGCATACTAAGAGTAGTATGCGATTTGAGAAACAGCACATGTCTGACGACACACGTGACTTTGACACCAACAGGAAGTGACCTCGCTACATGTGACGAAGCCGCTGATTGGCTGAAGCTGTTTTACTAATAATAATATAATATTAACACACAACTGAACAAGGAAATACAAACATTCGAGTTCAGAAATAATTTGCTTATGTACATTTAATAATTGTTTAAATCGGGAAGAACGGCACGGCTGACCCCCGGGGATCGTTTTTCTTTTTAAATTATAACTTTGAATTATATATAAATATATACTTAACCTTTGAAATAACATTATATTTAAATTCAAAGTTATTTGATGGCTTATATTGTAATCGTGTTGATCACAGATCAAATGATTTTTTTTCAATAAATAAAAACATGAAAGTGAAAAAGAAAGGAAACACCAACAGCTTTTAAAGCTGATTTTTGGACTCATTTTAAAACAAAGTTTAAAGTGTTAAACAAAGAATTAAACACCGACCAATCCATACTGGATATTAAATGTTGCTCCAGGAGGTTTGAGATGTTAATACACTTCATGGTTGTTTACATTTTTGTTAATATTTTGAGAAGCACTTTCACATTAGATTGGAGAAAGTATTTGTCTATATTTTATTCTGACACCACAGAAATCCTATGTTGTGTTTACAACAATAAAAGCTTCTGTTTGTGATCTAGATTGAAGATGATTCAGCTGTAGACAGATGACAGGATCTCAGGCATCACCATGGTTACGGTAAGTTTGATAACGATCAATCTTGTTTTTAATATATATTAAGATAATACCGGACGGTGTAACAAACTGATGGTAGCAAACAAGTTGATGACCCCTAGCATAATCTAAAAGAACTTTGCTCGAGGACCTTGGGATACCAGAGTCCATGGAAGCCACCTCAGACGGGTTTGGAGGAAATATCACCAGAGTTCATGTCCAGATCTTGCTGACATTTTATTTGATAATTTTAAGGAAGTGAGTAAGTAATATTTATAGAGCGCTTTTCCAGACCAGGGTCGCAAAGAGCTTAAACAATCATAATAATACTAATAAAATATATACTTAAAAGGTCAAGATGACGCAGAGAAAAACACTGAAAAATTGACCCAGCCATTCTGTTTTGTTGATGAACATTCTGTTTAGTTTCAGCTACAATTTGACATAGACATCATAAAGTACGATGTCACTAGTGTGCTCTATTAAAGCAATAACACTCTTTAAAGAATATGAAAAATGATGTTACTAGTTCCTCTATTAAAGCAATATTACTCAACAAACAACAACAGCCAGATATTACACTGGATCTCTTGAATCATCTCCACATCTCTGGCTGCTTCTGTCATCAAGGAACCTCAAATCTCCCAATGAACTTAATAATAGAAGACTTTAGGTAGTAACTTGTGACTTCATCTGCTGATCTACACAGTGATTCCAAGAGGAAATCTTTGCTAAGCTAAGACAGCAAATAAAAAGAACAAAGTGCAAGAGATTACAATGTGCTGTGTAATCTATCGGAGACAGACTTTCAGACATATTATAATGGGAATATTAATATGAATAATAATGTCGTGGAATTCTGGAAGAAAATAACCCTGAGTGACAGAGAGAGGTTGTTTGTGTTTTCAAATGATCATTTGTTTTCTTTGAACTAAAACGATCATCTTTGCAGTCTGAAGGCGACGGTGTTGCAGCGGTTGATGCAAGAACGCCTGTGAGGTGGTTGATTCTGTGTTTTATAGACTCGCAGGGAGGATCCAAGTGTGCCGACTGTGTGCAGCGATAGTCAAACATGAAACTCCTGTGCGCTGGCCTGCTCTGATGCAGCTTTTTGATCAGGCAGTTGAGAGGGGCAGCCCTCGTGATAGACGGGTGCAGAACAACTCTTACGCATAGTGTTGCATATATGAGTAAGAACAGTGGACACTTTAAATCATTACTAGCGTGAATGTGAAGCAGGGAGACATTGATGTGATTCATGGCTGCTATGATACCTTCTATCAACCAAGTTGATCGATCGATCTATATTGTTTTCTCCTGCAGTTCGGCCTCTGCCTGCTGTTCGATCTGATTGCTTTGGATCCGAAGCCTTTCCAGCCTTCCTACGGCCAGCTGTTGTGTCTGTTAAGTCCAGTGTTGCAGGATCATGACAACCTGCGTGCCTTGGACTACTGCATCCTCATCTTCACCATCACTCAGAACTCCAGCAGCCAAGACACTGTAAGAGGCTCAACATTTGTGCTCATGTCTGCTTTATATAATCTTGAGTGTGAAAATAATTCCAAAAGATTTTCCGACCGACACCAGTTGCAAAACATCATTCCAAGTCTAAAAGCTGCTCTAAAACCTCTGATGGAAGTATATAAGGTAAAATGCAACACAATATATTTCATTGAGACACAAAACAGTTCAACATTTTGTGTTTAACCACCAACAAACCGACCAGGCTCATATTAACTGGACGCCATCCATGAGGGTGTTCAGCGTCAGCGACGGGCGTTTGAATGAATCCACCTCTCATGACTACTTTAAGGTTCCTTATACACCACAGGGATCTGAGCGTGTACTGTTATAGGTCAAAAAGACATTTATCATCAAATGAACATCAGTGCATTATATCAAAATATCACTCCCACTAGTCTGTGTGGTTATCCATGGCCACGACACACACACACACACACACACACACACACACACACACTCTCTATGCACTTCAGCGACAAACACACACACACACACACACACACACACACACACACTCTCTACGCACTTCAGCGACAAACACACACACACACGCTAAAGCGACACAAACACATAAGCACCACTATTGATCTCATAAAGCGCAACATTATTGCGTTATTAAAATGCATTTACTCACGTAGTTCATGGAGGAAATAGATGAATCATTTGAGGCTCGTGAAAGACTCGTCAGAGTTAGCATCATTTTCTTAACAATGTCCAGCTTCTCTTGAAAAGTCCTACTTGAAAATGACTTTGCAAGTATATCCACGTCCAGATCAAGCTCTTCAGCCATTGTGTTGATGTGTTGAAAAACAAACAGTTAAATTAACTCAAATCCTCGCCACACGATCCATGACCTGCTGAAGATGGAGGTGAGACGGAAAAAACATACAATAAAAGTTAGAATGACAAGAATCCTAGTGAAACCTTGTACTTTTTCTTGTTGATCAGACTGCATGTCATGAGAATGGTGTTGGATCATCCAAGGTTTGAGATGCCTTTCAAAACTGCACACCTAAATGCACTTATGTGGACTTGTTTCAATGTGATGTTGTGTTTGCAGTAGAATACACTACTACAAGATGGCTGCCATGGAATTCCTCTGCTGGTTGCAGCAGTTCCAGCTGAGAGCGTTGCAACCTTCCTCCACGATCTGCTGCCTCATCATCAGCCAAACTGTGAGTTTTTAACATCGGATGTCTCTGTCCTCATGTTTATGAAATTGAATATAAAGTGCCCGGTGCATTCATGTACTACTTCAGTACTATTCTTTTCACCGGAGTAAAGTTAAGATGTCAGAAATGCTGCTAAATAATGCCAGGAATAATACTTTCTTCTTGCAGTAATCATCATTTTTAGTCTCACTGGTGTCTGTTTAGGAAATAACTTTCTATATGGAAACTATCTTTCAGGATCCGATCAGGGCAGGAGACCCAGATGCGGAAGAGTCAAAAATCCACAGAGGAAAAGTTCAGAAGAAAAGTCTTTAATAAATCCAGAGCGGTCCGTAATAGGAATGAACAGGAACAAAAACAAAACAGGCGCTCGGGACGAAGGCAGGGCACAGCTGGAGATCGGGGTCTCAACAGCAACTAAAAGAAAAAGACAAAAGGACTCACGTGACTAAATAAAAGTGCTGACAACGTCAGGAGTATCCAAAGGATTATCAAAGTTCTGATTCAAAGGCGAGGAGCGAGATCGTAGGGATAGCCAACCAGGTCTGGAAAAGCAATACTCTGGCGGGTTCTTCCGGGTAGAGATGCTCCTTATCAATAGGAAGAACCCGCCACTCGATCATCACCAGCCGCGCACCTGCCAGCGTCTGTCAAAGAAAAACACAGTACACGATACAAATGGAAAACCACCTTCAAAATAAAACGGGTAGAACATAAACATGACACCATCGGTCTAATTCTAGAGGCGCTGGTCACACACACACACACACACCCACACACCCACATACACACACACACACACCCCCCACACACACACACCGTTTGTAATTATTTGTTAAATCTATTTCTTTTTTTGATCCTTTCCTTAATGTTCAACAACAGTTTAGAACCTTCTTATGCTCCACACAACCTTTATTGTTTTTGCTGTACTTGATTCCTCTCGGTAAAATCATTCAGAGATTTCCAGATGTTTATCATCACATTTTAGCTGATGACATCCAGCTCTACTGCTCTTTTGATCCAACTGAACCCCAGAAGCTGAACAGCTTAGTCAATTGTTTGCTAGAAATCAAACAATGAGTTTAAAACACTTTGCTGCTAAATGTGGACAAAACTGAAACTCTGGTGATTGTTGATGATAAGGTTCCAGGGTTGAATCAGTACTTGGGTCATTTTGCAAACTGAGCCTGAGAAACCTGGGTGTTGTATTTGATAAAGACATGTCTCTTGTTCAACTCTGCAGAAAACTGACCAGAAACTGTTTCCTTCAACTGAGAAAAATCTCTAAACTTAGGAAAATGTTGTCGGAACATGATCTGGATCTTATAATCCATGCGTTTGTGTCGTTTAGACTATTGTAACAGTTTGTTTTTTAATGTCTTAATGTTACGGCCCCATGCAGGGTTATGTTTTGTGTTTCAGGATTGGCTGTTGGGAGACGAGGCTGATTGGTGATTGATGGCAGCTGCCATGATTCACTCCTTCTTCATAAAGCTGGGCCAGTCTGTGTCCCTGCAGGCCTCGGATAGCATGTAGTGTTCTCGGGTCACACATGTTGATCATTCCTGCTTGTGGTAGTTTTGGTTCATTTTTGTTCAATAAATGTACTTTGGTTCTCCAAGCTGTGTGTGGCTGCTGCATTTGTTGTGGTCCGAGAGCCGACCATAACAAATTGGGGGCTCGTCCAAACTAGGAGTAAAGAGTGTGGTAGACCCGAACGGGTCCACGAAAGGTGAGTGTTGACCAATAAATGCGCACATGTTGGCCTCTATTGAGGTCCTCTGTAGGAGTAGCGCGTTTCCCCTTTGGGATTCGTTGGCGGGTGATTGTAGTGTGAGGTGAAAGCTGTTCCAGCAATTGTCTCGGGAGCACTCCATAGACTCGGAGGGGTTGCCAGCTTGCTGGTCACTTTTGCCACTCTACTGATTTACAGTGAGTAAATACCCGCCGTCAGTAGCCCCTGAAGACTAGTGTGCACTTTGGTTAGGTTGGGTAGTTGGAGGGATATTTGACTAAGAGGTGGTTTTCGGAGCAAGTGCTGCATTTCTGCTCAATACGGTGCATTTTTGTGATTCAAAATGAGTATTGATGAAGCTTTCTATGAGGCTCCGTCAGAGGAGCTGCTGGAGCAGTGCACACGAGAACAGTTGGTTAAAATAGAACATTTTGACATTTCTGTGGGTGATAAACGGTTTAAAGAAAATGTTAAGGATATTATTAAGTCAAACTTGTGGGAAATGAAGGTTTTGAAATCATCTGTGATGCCACTCCCACCTGTTTGTCCAACTGAGTTTTGAGCAGCAGAAGGAGTTATTGTGTCTACGCATGCAGATGGAAACTGAGAAGGTTACTCTTGAGAAGTTGAGACGGTGGACTGAATTGGCTAACTTGGAGGTAGAAACTGAGAAGTTAAAGTTAATGAAAGAAGGAATATTGGGTGACAAAATGGGGACGAGGGAAGGCTCGCCGGATGACGAGGGTGCCGTGATATTCTGAGAAGTCTCAGTTTAGTGCCTCAATTTAATGAGTGGGAGATTGAGATTTTTTTTTCTTTATTCAAACGAGTGGCAGACGCGAGGGGTTGGATGGACTCCGACCGCACACTTTTGTTGCAGTGTGTTTTCACAGAGCGCGCTCAGGAGGCTTTGTCGTCGTTGTCAGGCCTTCCATCAGTGATCTGATCCAGACTTGCACCCCAGCTCGGGCTCTGAGGTCTGTGGATCAGAATCTACTGATGGTTCCACGCACACGGTTCAGGACCAGAGGAGAGAAATCTTTTCAGACTGTTGCTCCTAAGCTTTGGAACGATCTTCTCTCTTTTTGCGCTTGATGATCTAAGGTAAGGTAAAACTTTATTGATAAACTGACTCCTTTAAGAAACATCTTAAGGAAAAGCCTGAACAAATAAAAACTTCTTGAGTTTCTGGAACTTCTGTGTTGTTCTCAGTATTATCTTGACCTTTAAAGTATATGCTTTATTGAGTATTGTTGAAGCGCTTTGTGAACCTGGTCTGGAAAAACGCTCTATAAATACAAATTACTTATGTTTTGAAAAAAGATGGTATTTTCTCTGAAGTAACATTAGTCTGTTAGTTGAAGAAAAAAATGAAGCTCCTCCTTAACATTGATGTACATCAGTGCAACAAACACCAACTGAAGTGAACTGTTTTTTCCACTGAGTTAAATACTGCTTTCTTGGTTCTTTTCTGTGTGTGAAAAGTCATTTGCACTGTGTGATATATTGTTTCCTCTTTATCTCTGTCGTCGTTTACTATGTTCTTTATATTAGACTTTAAGACTTTCTTTTATTGTCATTGCACAGAAAACACAGTGAAACTGGCAACAGAATTGTGTCGCTTGCTTGGCAAACAAACACAGCAGAGTGAAGGTATATACAAAAGTATAAATATTAATACCTTAGAAATAGTGCAATATAGTACAAACAGAATAAATAACGTTTTAAATATTGCATAGAATTACTGTATATAAAAGTGTAAATATTAACAAGTTAAAAATAGTGCAATATGGTATTAATAGAATAAATACAAAATATAATAATTTAATATTTTAAATATTATTACATTGGAGTTATAATACCTTTTCAGATACAGTACTTATTGTTGACGACTATTTTTAATGCAATATGTTGTATTGTTGTTTGCTCATTTTTCCTAGAGGATGATTAAAAAAAGTCCATTTTTCAATGTGTACATTGCTGTTTGTTAAGGATGTTGTTGTGTGGTATAATTTTTTAAGGGTAGTAAGGTCTTTAAATTTGTATTACTCAACTTTTCTTTTAGATTGGGAAAATTTAAAGTTTTGCAAAAAGTATTTACTCGATTTTCTGAGACACTGTCTCTGTGTTATCTCAACCTTTTGAGTATTTATTTTATTGAGTATTTTTTTTATTGTTTCAGCGCTTTGTGACCCTGGTCTGGAAATAGCGCTCTATAAATATAAATTACTTACTCGAGTGTTTCATTCAGAACTTAATCGAGTTTGTTTAAAAAAAATTAAATAATAATTAAATGTCAATTTACGTCGTATGTATGTATATATGAAGTAATTTACAGACATTTAATCCGCAAACAAAATGTCTAGAAAACCTTTCCAGCAGGTGTTCATAAGGGGGAGGAGTCATTCACGCAGTTTTTTTTTTTTTTAACTTGTTTATTGTCAATTGACATCAATCATAGATGTAGATAGATATACATACAAGTTACTCCTATTAAAGTCACCCATCAGTTGGATATAAGAACAGTAATACAAAGGCAAATCAAACGAAAGAAAAATAAATAAAAGAATACAAAAAAAATAATAAATAAAAAACACAATAAAAACAACCTTTACCTTGAGACAAATTAAGATAGAGCTAAACATTCAGTTCGACAGTATCTGTATTCAGATTGGGCATCTCAGTTATACTTTTAGTTCTTCAGAACTGAAACAAAAGAAGGGGTGAAGAGGAAGAGAAGTAAAGACAAATCACAACTGTATTACAATACTATTACAACAGTAATTGCTCACCAGCCAACCAGTTCTTGACTGTAATAATGAATGACAGGAGACCATCTTTTTTCAAACAAAGGGACCTTAAGTTGCAGTTGGTCATTTTTTCCATCTGGTAAACTTTAGTTTCTGTTTCCATTGATCCAACGTTGGCAGGTTTATTTTCATCCAGTGAATTGTGATCATTTTTCTTGCAGTTAACAACAGTATGTGTAGTAAATAGAGTTGGTCTTTGGTATACAAATATTATTTTGATACATCCAGAAGATACAGTAGAGGGTCCAGAGGAATGTCTTTTGCCATGATAGTCTTGATCTGGCCCCCAATATTTGTCCAAAATGCCCGTATGTTTGGACAGTCCCAAAATATGTGAGTGATCACCAACCATTCCACACTTCCTCCAACACATGTTATTGGTTCCATCTTTAAACTTACTGGACACTAACGGAGTTCGAAATAACCTCATTTTTATTTTCCAACCAAATTCTTTCCATATTTGGCTTCTGATTCCTTTATGGCAGCCTGCAACCCTATTTTCCCAAATGTCATCTTCCAAAATAGTATTCAATTCCCCATTGCTGTTTAATGTGAAGAGTGTTATCTGTTGTATCAGTCAGTAGTCTTTTATAGATCTGAGATACAAGCTTTTTTGGTGGTAGAACTTGTTTGAATACCAAAGAAAATACATTTTCAATACTTGTCATTTCCCTCATGATATTCCCCAGATCTTTATGTTTTGTAATATAATTTCTTATCTGCAAGTAACGGAAAAAGTCACTATTTTTTAAATTATGTTTGTTGTTTAGCTGTTTGAAGGATTTAAAATAATTTCCTTCATAAAGTTGGTCAATTATTTTCAATCCTTTTTCTGCCCATTTTCTGAAAGTGTCATCATTGATGGATGGTGAAAATTCTATATTATCAACTATTGGCATAGATCTAGTTAGTCCCATGACTCCTCTCACCTGCTTTTGAACTGCTTTCCATATTTTTATTGTATATTTGAGCCACACATTGTCTATTTTAAGTTTCTTTTGGTCTGTTGGCTCGAAAAAGGTAGAGTTGACAAAGACACCTGGGGTATTGAGCTTTGTTCGATCAACACCCAGTCTATTTCAGGTCTTTAACCACCCAGCAGTAAAGTTTTAGATCGGGTAGGCCAAGTCTTCCTTTATCTTTTGGTGACATCAATATTTTTAATCTAATTCTTGGTCTTTTGTTTTGCCGGATAAATTGTGATATGAGTTTGTTGATTGAATTAAACGTGGTGCTTGGGACAATTATTGGGAGAGATTGAAATAAGAACAGGAATCGAGGGAGAATGTTCATTCTTATGGTCTCGATTCTGCCAAACATTGACAACGGTAGCATGTTCCATCTGTTAATGTCCTTTTTATTTCCTTAAAGTGTCATAGTTGGAGGAGAATAGTTGCAAAAATCTTTGAGATGGATTAACTCCAAGATATTTGAAACCATTTCCAGGCTGTTTAAATGAAACCATGTTATCAAGTTGTGTTGGCCATTCACCCTTAATCATCATCAATTCAGACTCTGTCATATTAATCTTATATCCTGAGATGGAGCTGTATTGATCTAGATTTTGTAATAATGCAGGGCTTGATGTACTCGGTTCCTCTAGAAATAATAAATCATCTGCGAAAAGTGCAAGTTTATGTTCTTTGTGTCCGTTATCCAATATTCCTTTTATAGTGGAGTTACATCTGATCAGCTCAGCCAATGGTTCGAAGCTGATGGCGAATAATGTTGGAGAAAGGGCGTCTCCCTGACCTGTACCACGACCCAAGGGGAAAAACTTGGAGCAATGCCCATTAACCCCAACTCTTGATTCAGGATTTTTGTAGAAAACTTGAATCCACTTTCTGAATGTTTCATTGAAGCCCATATGCTTTAAGGTATGTTGGAGAAACACCCAGTCAACCCGGTCGAAGGCCTTTTCTGCGTCTAAGGAACATTGACGTAGTTTCTCTTGTGTCTACGGTTGACTGCAAGTTAAGAGCTTTTCTGATGTTGTCAGTACCTTGTCTATTTTGAAAAAAGCCTGTCTGATCTGGTTTTATTAATTTTTGAATATAGTTCTGTATCTGTTTGATATAATGGATGTCAGAATTTTAAGATCAACACAGAGGAGGCTAACGGGTCGATATGAGGCACATAAAGTTGGGTCTTTATTTTCCTTGTAAATTACGCTTATTAATGCCTCTGACCATGAACCTGGTGGATCTCCCTTGGTCAGGGCATAGTTATAGATTCGGCAGAGAACTGGACATAACTCACTGATAAATGTTTTATAGTATTCGGCAGGGAAGCCATCAGTACCTGGTGCTTTGTTTTTAAGTTTAAGAATGGTGTTTTTGATTTCCTCTTATCGGTGAGATGATCATATCAGCCTCCTGTTGTCAAACTGTTTAGTTTCACTGATTCAAAAAAGGCTTCAATATTTTGTATTTTGTCGGGTCCTTCATGCCCTTTGTATAATGTGTCATAGTAAGAAGCAAATGCATCTATAATTTCTTTAGGTTGTAGTAGCATCTGATTATTTAAGGACCTTTTAGTTTTGTGCACTACTCTACTGGCCTGAGCTTTACGTAACTGGTAGGCCAGCAGGCGGCCTGCTCTGTTACCCATCTCATAGTATTTTCTACTTGCAAATCGAAGTACTTCTGCTTTAATCAGTAATCAGATTTTTTTGATCGTTGATATTCTATCTCTAATTTCTTTCTCTAATTGCAATTGTTCATTTAGCTTATTTTTTCTAGATGAGATGGCAATAATATTGCCCCTCATTACTGCTTTAGCGCCATCCCATAGTGTAGATAGTGACACCATATTATTGTCATTAATAGTAAAGAATTCAGAGAGTTGTTGGGCAATGTCGTTTCTGATAGTTTCGTCGTTAAGTAATGACACATTTAATCTCCAATATTTTGTTCCATCACTTTGCCCTACTTGTAAATGTAGTGTGACTGGGGCGTGATCAGATATGGTTATGAGTTCTATAGTGCATTCAACAGCTCTATACGCGTCAGAACTTGAAATGAGAAACATATCCAGTCTTGTATAGCTGCCATGAACCTGTGAACCTTTAATCATACACTTAAGGGCACGTGATTTCTTGGTTAATGGTCCTGCGGGAAGTCGGTCCAAGTTCTGTCTCAAAACACTATTGAAATCACCTCCAATTAAAATAATTCCTTCTGCATGTTTAGCTAGTAAGTAAGTAAGTAAGTAAGTAATATATATTTATATAGCGCTTTTCGAGACCAGGGTCACAAAGCGCTTTAACAATCAAAACAATACTCAAAACAGTACATACTTCAAAGATCAAGACAACACCGAGAACAACACAGGAGTTCGAGAAATTCAAGGAAAAGCCTGAACAAATAGAAACGTCTTAAGATGTTTCTTAAAGGAGTCAGTAGACTCCATCAGGCGCAAAGAGAGAGGAAGATTGTTCCAAAGCTTAGGAGCAACAGCCTGAAAAGATTTCTCTCCTCTGGTCCTGAGCCGTGTGCGTGGAACCATAAGTAGATTCTGATCCACAGACCTCAGAGCCCGAGCTGGGGTGTAAGGCTGGATCAGATCAGTGATGTAAGGAGGAGCCTGACCATGAATAGCTCTGAAAGTAAGAACCAGAATTTTAAAGTTGATCCTGAAAGAAACTGGAAGCCAGTGAAGAGTTTTAAGGACCGGAGTAATGTGAGTTCTTCTACTAGAGCGGGTCAGAATTCTCGCTGCAGAGTTCTGAATCAACTGCAGGCGAGACAGCTCTTTCTTGTTAAGACATGAAAACAAACTGTTACAATAGTCCAGACGAGAAGAAACAAACGCATGGATTACAAGCTCCAGATCATGTTGTGACAGCATTTTCCTAAGTTTAGAGATTTTTCTCAGTTGAAGGAAACAGTTTCTGGTCAGTTTTCTACAGTGTTGAACAAGAGACATGTCTTTATCAAATACAACACCCAGGTTTCTCAGGCTCAGTTTGACAGACTGACCTAAGTCACCCAAGTACTGACTCAACCCTGGAATCGTATCATCAGGAGCAATCACCAGAGTTTCAGTTTTGTCCACATTAAGCTGTAAAGTGTTTTCACTCAGCCATTGTTTGATTTCTAGCAAACAATTGACTAAGCTGTTCAGCCTTTGGGGCTCAGTTGGGTCAAAAGAGCAGTAGAGCTGGATGTCATCAGCAAAAATGTGATAAGAAACATCTGGAAATCTCTGAATGATTTTACCGAGGGGAATCAAGTACAGCAAAAACAATAAAGGACCCAGAACAGAACCTTGAGGGACTCCACACAACAGATCTGCCGATTCAGACCTCATTTGATTGGCAGATACACTAAAACTGCGCCCAGAAAGGTAAGATGAGAACCATTCTAACACAGACCCAGACAGTCCCACTTCATCCCTTAGTCTTCTCAGCAGGATCTGGTGATCAACTGTGTCAAAGGCTGACGACAGATCCAAGAGAACCAGAACAGTGAATTTACCAGAGTCAGCCGACATCATGATGTCACTGGACACTTTCAGTAAAGCTGTCTCCGTAGAGTGATGTTTACGGAAGCCAGACTGAAACTTCTCATGGATGTCGCTCTGATCCAAGAACAAAGACAGCTGCTCGGACACCACCTTCTCCAAGATCTTGGACAAGAAAGGGAGCTTAGAAATAGGCCTGAAATTACTGAGGTCAGTTGGGTCTAAGCCTGGTTTTTTGAGCAGAGGCTCCACAATGGCATGTTTAAATGCATTGGGAAAAACCCCTGTGGAAAGGGAGAGGTTCACCATATTGGTAACCCAGGGGCCAATTACATCAAATACTTTTATAAAAAGCCTACAAGGAAGGACGTCATCTGAGCAAGAGGAGGGTTTCATCTTGTTCACTAGTGCTGAAATATCACCCAAAGATACAGCAGAGAAGGATGACCAAGAGGAGGAGATGGGCTCAGAGACAGTAGGGGTTCCAAACAAAGGGGGAGAGATTTTCTCTTTGATCAATTTAATTTTGTCAATGAAAAATCTCAACAATGCATTGCTGTCAGCTTCACAGAAGACCGGCGTGATTTGAGGAGCAGGAGACACGAGAGAATTAATCGTGTCAAACAAAACTTTGGGGTTTTTCCTATTTGCTGCTACGAGTTTTCTGATGTAATCAGATCTAGCAGTTTCTACCATCTCATTGTAAGAAGTCAACAGATCCCTGAGGTGAAGTCTGTGCACCTCAAGTTTAGTAGACTTCCAGAGACGCTCAGTCTTTCGACAAAGTCTCTTCAGACTCAGGAGATCTTCATTTGTCCAAGGGCACCGTTTTTTCTGAATTTTCAAGTTCGATTTAACAGGTGCCACTTGATCCAGTATTTCAACACAATGATCAGTAAAACAGTGAATCAAACTGTCCACATCGGGACAGTCATCAAAGGAAAGACGGTCAAACATAGCAGAAAAACTGTCTGCAGTATCGGCTGAGATGACACGCCTCTGAGACCTAACTTTCAAAGGCTTAGGTTCAGGGATGAAGTCCAGGTTGAACAAGACAAGAGAATGATCACTCAGATGGACATCATGTACAGATACATTAGAAATGTTCAGGCCAAGAGTAAAAACTAAGTCTAAAATGTGGCCTTTTTGATGAGTGGGTTCAGAAACATGTTGCTCAAAATTAAAGGCTTCAGTTAAAGTTAAAAGTTCTTTAGCAGAACAAGATGTGACGTCATCAACATGAAGATTAAAGTCTCCAAGAATAAGAACAGATTCCATCTGAATAATGGAAGATAAGAAGTCACTAAAGTCTTTCAAGAACATCGCCGCAGGACCAGGCGGACGGTAGATTGACACACAATAGAAAGGTCTTGTAGAACCAACCAAGATCATCTGAGACTCAAAAGAAGTGAATTCCTGTGTCTGAATCACTTTGCAAGAAAAACTCTCCCTAAAAACAGTAGCAAGACCTCCTCCACGACCAGAGAGGCGAGGCTTCCCCAGGACAGCGCTCCCTACTGGACAGAGTTCGTTCAGATGAATAAACTCTTCCTCTCTCTGCCAAGTCTCAGAAAGACATAATAAATCCAAATTAACTCTTGTGAAAAGATCATTAAGAATAAAGGATTTATTAGTAATGGAGCGAACATTAAGAAGTCCCACATTCAGCACCGATGACGTCACTGACGACGCCGCGTCACTGACAGGCGCGCAGAGCGGGATCTTTTGAAGCGAACAGCGGTCACGTGGGTACCAGCTGTCACTGAAGTTCAACTCGGTTGTAAAAGTCGAATTAAAGAGAGGAAATGAAAAAATCTTACCACCTTTCGTTGAGGTCTGGACAGACGGCAGCGCTGATGTGTCGTCACACACAGTGAGAGGAATGTCGATCAAACATCGATGACGTCTGATGACGTCAGAGTTGTTCCGAGCGATCGCAACTGCACGTCTCATCCTGACCTGTACTCCAGCCCGACTCGATCCCTTGTGGAAATCGCCCGGTACTCGAGAGATCAAACGATATTCCACAGAGTCCGAGTCGATGAGAAGCGGAGCCGGAAACACGTTCACCGGACGTTGGTAACGGTCGCGAGTGAAGTCCTCCATCGACTCTCTGATGTTGAGAAGAGCATCACGATCATAGATCCGAGATGCTTGAGACATATCTTAAGTGATATGAGCATAATATCCGGACAAGTAGTCGTTAAAACGACTGTTTTTGGCAATTATTGCAGGAGCTCACGTTTCAAGCAGCCGATCAAAGGCTCACCGGAAGCGGTGTAATAATAAGCTAGTAATAATGAAATATTTGTATAGAAGTCTGCAGCGTCATTTGGGCCATATATGTTACCAAGTGTTATTTTTATGCCGCTTATGAATGCGATGACCATCACATATCTCCCCTGCTCATCTTCTATTGTAGTTTCATGTTTGAAGTATGCCAGTTTGCCTATAAGAACGGCAACTCCTCTTTTTACCATGTTTAAAGGAAGCACTAAATGCCTGATCCACCCATTCTCTTTTCAATTTTTTATGTTCATTTGTGTCTAAATGAGTCTCCTGGATCATTGCTATAGAACAGTGCATTTGCTAAGTTGAATTGGTTTTTTCCGCTTTATAGGATTATTTATTCCCTTTATATTGTAAGTCACAAACTTTAACTTGTTCATAAGTTAGTGAATAAGTAAACTCGTCATTCCCTTCCTCTCAAAAACCCTCCATCGTAAACATTTCCCGAAATCTTCCATTGCTGAACTCGAACAGAAACCCAAGATAATAATGAAGTTTCAACACGGTCTCAAGGTAGAACAAAACGCACACAAAAACTATATAAACAAGATTCAAAAATAACTTCCACATACCCGACTGGAACCTTAGTTGTGTTATGCAGCAGCAATTACATTTTCTAACCTGATAGAGCCAGTTGCCCGATGAGTCCTGGGCAGAGGATGGAGACACTTCCTCCCGGGGCTACACACCCAGTGTGAGTCTGCAGCTGTAGTCAGGTGTGAGTCTGCAGCTGTAGTCAGGTGTGAGTCTGCAGCTGTAGTCAGGTGTGAGTCTGCAGCTGTAGTCAGGTGTGAGTCAGCAGCTGTAGTCCGGTGTGAGTCTGCAGCTGTGGTCAGGTGTGAGTCTGCAGCTGTAGTCAGGTGTGAGTCTGCAGCTGTGGTCAGGTGTGAGTCTGCAGCTGTGGTCAGGTGTGAGTCTGCAGCTGTGGTCAGGTGAGTCTGCAGCTGTGGTCAGGTGAGTCTGCAGCTGTGGTCAGGTGTGAGTCTGCAGCTGTAGTCAGGTGTGAGTCTGCAGCTGTAGTCAGGTGTGAGTCTGCAGCTGTAGTCAGGTGTGAGTCTGCAGCTGTAGTCAGGTGTGAGTCTGCAGCTGTGGTCAGGTGTGAGTCTGCAGCTGTGGTCAGGTGTGAGTCTGCAGCTGTGGTCAGGTGTGAGTCTGCAGCTGTGGTCAGGTGTGAGTCTGCAGCTGTGGTCAGGTGTGAGTCTGCAGCTGTGGTCAGGTGTGAGTCTGCAGCTGTGGTCAGGTGTGAGTCTGCAGCTGTGGTCAGGTGTGAGTCTGCAGCTGTAGTCAGGTGTGAGTCTGCAGCTGTAGTCAGGTGTGAGTCTGCAGCTGTAGTCAGGTGTGAGTCTGCAGCTGTAGTCAGGTGTGAGTCTGCAGCTGTTGTCAGGTGTGAGTCTGCAGCTGTTGTCAGGTGAACTAAGCAGTCGCTGCACATGAGGAAAGAACTCTTTCAGAGCCGTCGTTAAGCTCCGTCAAAAGTGGAAAAAATATAAACGTAAAAGTCATCCTAACTATATCACAGTGAACTGTTTTTCAAACTCGGCATATCCGTTTTGAGGAAAGTGTGATCACTCCTGGAACAAGGCTTTAACATCCGTGCTCGTCAGCTCCTCGTCTCCTCCCGGCTCTGCTCCTCGTCTCCTCCCGCCTCTGCTCCTCGTCTCCTCCCGGCTCTGATCCTCGTCTCCTCCTGGCTCTGCTCCTCGTCTCCACCGTTCATCTTCTCGCACCTGATTGTCAAGTTTGCGCAGCGCTGGCATCGGTGAGTGAAGGGAAAACTTTCTCGCCGTTCTCCGTGGACATGTTGAGCAGGTAGATGCACCTGCTGTGATGTTGTTGAGCTTCAGCTGTTTGATCACTGCTCGCACCTGAGCTCGCCTTCGCTGCACCTCCGGCGAATAATCGTGGTCAAAGAACATCGGCTTGTTGTTGTACAGGACTCGTCTTTGACTCCATGCATGTTTCATGACCACTTCTTTGGTAGAGAAGTCCAGAAACCTCACCACTATCGATCTCGGTGCAGCGTCAGGGTCGCTCCCTCCATTTGAAAGTTAATGCTGGTAGTTGATGGATGGTCGACTTCAACATTTTTTGCAGAAAACTTTTCATGTTCTCACCCTCAGACCCTTCTGGAACTTGGTATATCCGCAGGTTGTTGCGTCGCAACCTATTTTTCCGGTCCTCATTCCGGGCCGTCAGGCTCGCTTCTCGCTGCAGAAGATAACGAAGGAAGGTTCGTCCGTGTAGCTTCTGTGTCTCGCCACTTATTCTGTTTCTGTTGTAGCTCCTCCAGCTGCTTGATGCCTTGCTTGAGTTCTTGAAGTGAAGTCTCCAGTTTAGCAGGCGCAAGACCCCCTGCAGTTTGCCTACCAGCCAGCAGTTGGTGTGGAAGATGCCATCCTTCACCTCTTGCATCAGACCTACTCCCACTTGGATAAAGGTAAGGTAAGGTAAAACTTTATTGATCCCTCAGGAGGTCTGCTTCGGGAAATTGTTTTTTACCAATAGCCAGCAATTTTTCATGAACAATAAAAAATAATACATAAAAAATAAAATAAGAAGAAGAACAAAAAGAGGAAGAACAAGAAGACACAATCTAAGTCTAAAGACAAAGACAAAGAACATGGGTCAAGGAATGAAAAACAACAAAGACAAAGGATACAAAGACTAACATGGAACAGAACGTCCAGATACTCTCACTTTACTCCTGCCCCCGAACCCAGAATTGTACAATTTAATAGCCCGAGGGATGAATGAGTCCCTGAGTCTATTAGTGTTGCACCTGGGTAGGAGCATTCGTGCACTCATTCTGCTTCTCTGCTCACTGATGACGGTGTTCAGAGGATGACTGTCCTCATCCATGATGGACAGTAGTTTGTTCAATGATCTCCTCTCAGCAACTGTCACCAGTGAGTCCAGCTTCATTCCAACCTCAGAGCCAGCCCTCCTGATCAACCTGTCCAACCTGTTGACACTCCTCTTGGACACATTTCCACCCCAACACACCACAGCATAGAACATGACACTGGCCACCACAGACTGGTAGAACATGCAGAGGAGCTTCTTGCAGATGTTAAATGATCGAAGCCTCCTCAGAAAGTACAGTCTACTCTGAACCTTCTTGTATACATGGTCTGTGTTGCAGGACCAGTCCAGTTTACTGTCCATCCACACACCGAGGTACTTATAGTTGTCCACTATCTCCACCTCGTCGCCTCTGATGGACACTGGACGTGGCTTTGTCCTGGACCTCCCGAAGTCCAAGACCAGCTCCTTGGTCTTTGATGTGTTCAGCTGCAAGTGGTTCCTCTCACTCCAGTCCACAAAGTCACGTATCGGACTCCTGTACTCGTCTTCGCTGTTGTCCCTGATGCATCCAACAATGGCAGTGTCGTCAGCATACTTCTGGACGAGACTCAGCTCTGAGTTGTAGCAGAAGTCCGAAGTGTAGATGGTGAAGAGGAGAGGGGCCAGTACTGTCCCCTGAGGTGCTCCTGTACTGCACACCACAGTGTCAGACTTGATGTCCTTCAGCCTGACATACTGTGGTCGATCAGTAAGATAGTCCGTAATCCAGGAGACCAGACCAAGGTCCACATGCATCTTAGTCAGTTTGTACTGCAGCAGAGTGGGTTGGATAGTGTTGAAGGCACTAGAAAAGTCCAGGAACAGGATTCTCACTGAACCGCTTCCTTTGTCCAAGTGGGAGTAGGTCCAATGCAGGAGGTGAAGGATGGCATCTTCCACACCAACTGCTGGCTGGTAGGCAAACTGCAGGGGGTCTTGCGCGTGCTGGACTCGTGGCCTGAGATGTTTGAGGACCAGCCGCTCCAGTGTCTTCATCAGCTGCGAAGTCAGTGCCACCGGTCTGTAATCATTCAGCACACTCGGTCGGGTCTTTTTAGGGACTGGAACGATACAGGAAGTCTTCCACAGAGTTGGTACTTTCCCCAGCCGTAGACTGAGGTTGAAGACATGCTGGAGCGGCTCAGCTAGTTCAGCAGCGCAGGTCTTTAGCAGTCGAGCAGACACCTTATCAGGGCCAGCAGCCTTCCCTGGACGAATCCTCCGAAGTACATCCTGTACCTGGAGTGAGGTGAAGCTGGGAAGTGGTTGTGTGGAGCTGAGGGGGGCACAAGAAGGTGGGGCAGGTCCTGAGGCGGGCAGCAATGAGGGTGAGGTGACCTGCTCAAACCTGTTGAAAAAGTTGTTCAGTCAATTTGCCTCCTCCACCGTGTCCACTGCAGTCAGAGAGGCCTTGGTCTTGTGTCCAGTGATGGTTTTAACACCATCCCAGACCTCTCTTATTTCTTCTCGGCTCAGCTTCTCCTCCAACCTCCTCCTGTAGGTGTCCTTTGCCTCCTTCAAGCATCGCTTCACCTCCTGCTGAGCTGATCTCATGGCGTCCCTGCTCCTGAATGCCACTTTCTTCCTGTTAAGGACATCCTTGACCTCCTTTGTTACCCACGGTTTATTATTAGGGTAACAGCGGACAGTCTTAGTAGGGGCGACAACGTCCAAGCAGAAATTTAAATAATCTGTTAGACAGTGTGTCTGACCCTCGATGTCCTCACCATGAGACCTCAGCAGCACATCCCAGTCTGTTGTTTCAAAGCAGTCTCTGATGGCGTCCTCCACAGCTGGTGTCCACTTTCTGATTGTCTTAGTGGTCACAGTCTGTCTCTGCACCAGAGGAATGTACTGTGACTGAAGGTGGACCAGGTTGTGATCGGACCTTCCAAGTGGAGGAAGAGGTTTGACTCTGTAGGCGTCCTTCAAGTTGGAATAAAGAAGGTCAATTGTCCTGTTATTCCTGGTGGGACAATCAACAGCCTGATGGAAAGTATTTTTTAATTTTTTTGTCATTGTGTGCATCTTCTCACAGGCAGATGCAGCCGCAGCGCTTGGAGGAATGTAGACACACAGCGTGATCACATGACTGAACTCACGCGGTAGATAATATGGACGCATGCTGACAGCCAACAGTTCTAAATCTTGACAACACGAGACGTTCTTCACAGTAACGTGTCCCGGACTACACCAGCGTTTATTCACGTAAATGATCAGACCTCCTCCTCTGCGCTTCCCACACGCGTCTGCGTCTCTGTCCGCTCTGACGGTGCTGAAACCTGGCAGCTCCACATGTGAGTCCGGAGTCAGCTGAGTGAGCCACGTCTCCGTGAAGATCAACAAGCTGCTCTCTCTGAAGATCCGCTGGTTGTTGAGGGCAGACAGCTCGTTGATCTTATTCGTCAGTGAATTGACGTTCCCCATCGTGATCGTTGGGATCGTTGGTCTGTGACGTCTCCGATTGTCCGTTAGCTTAGCCTTTAGCCTCTTGCCTGCCCGACAGCCTCTGTACCGGCGCTGAAGTTCGATCGGGATCTTGTGGCGATCTCCAGCCCGTGCCATTGACTTCAGCGACAGTAGATCCTCTCTTGAGTAAACAAGACGATTCTCTCCATATTCAAAAGAATCCATTAAAAAAATTATATTAAAAAAAAATTAATAAAAAACAGAAAATTTTAGAAATTGCTGCGGAGCTACTGGAAGAGGCAGCCGTCCTCGTCGGCGCCTTTAATCCTTTTAAAGGAAGCGGTTCAGTGGGAAACCTGTTCCTGGACTTTTCTAGTGCCTTCAACACTATCCAACCCACTCTGCTGCAGGACAAACTGACTAAGATGCATGTGGACCCTGGTCTGGTCTCCTGGATTACGGACTATCTTACTGATCGACCACAGTATGTCAGGCTGAAGGATATCAAGTCTGACACTGTGGTGTGCAGTACAGGAGCACCTCAGGGGACAGTACTGGCCCCTCTCCTCTTCACCATCTACACCTCAGACTTCTGCTACAACTCAGAGCTGAGTCTTTTCCAGAAGTATGCTGACGACACTGCCATTGTTGGATGCATCAGGAACAACAGCGAAGACGAGTATAGGAGTCTGATAAGTGACTTTGTGGACTGGAGTGAGAGGAACCACTTGCAGCTGAACACCTCAAAGACCAAGGAGCTGGTCTTGGACTTCGGGAGGTCCAGGACAAAGCCACGTCCAGTGTCCATCAGAGGCGACGAGTTGGAGATAGTGGACAACTATAAGTACCTCGGTGTGTGGATGGACAGTAAACTGGACTGGTCCTGCAATACAGACCATGTATATAAGAAGGTTCAGAGTAGACTGTACTTTCTGAGGAGGCTTCGATCATTTAACATCTGCAAGAAGCTCCTCTGCATGTTCTACCAGTCTGTGGTGGCCAGTGTCATGTTCTATGCTGTGGTGTGTTGGGGTGGAAATGTGTCAAGAGGAGTGTCAACTGGTTGGACGGGTTGATCAGGAGGGCTGGCTCTGTGGTTGGAATGAAGCTGGACTCACTAGTGACAGTTGCTGAGAGGAGATCATTGAACAAACTACTGTCCATCATGGACGATGACAGTCATCCTCTCAGCACTGTCATCAGTGAGCAGAGAAGCAGAATGAGTGCACGAATGCTCCTACCCAGGTGCAAAACAAATAGACTCAGGGACTCATTCATCCCTCGGGCTATTAAATTGTACAATTCTGAGTTTGGGGGCAGGAGTGGAGTGAGAGTATTTGGATGTTCTGTTCCATGTTAGTCTTTGTATCCTTTGTCTTTGTTGTTTTCTTTTACCTATGTTCTTTGTCTTTATCTTTATACTTAGATTGTGTCATCTTGTTCTTTCTCTTTATTTTCTTGTTCTTATTTAATTTTTGATGTATTATTTTTTATTGTTTATGAAAAATTGCTGGCTACTGGAAAAAACAATTTCCCGAAGGAGAGCTCCTGAGGGATCAATAAAGTTTTACCTTACCTTACCTTACCTTAGTCAGAGTCTGTCTGGTGTGACTCTGGCCTTCTCTCTTCACGGAGGCTCGTTAGCTCCGCCATTAGCGTCGACTCCGGCTCGTCAGCGATATCATCTGTTATTTTCAAGTTCTTTTCCAATTTGTCGACTCGTTCCCTTTCCTCTGGACGAGGTTGCGTCTGATTCCTGGCGTTACGATGGAGTCGCACACTACGGTAAGAAAAATAATCCCTCGCTTTCAATGACGTCAGTTGGTGATGGATTCGATGTTTTTTTAAACGTTTGAATGTTTAAAGAAATGTACTTCGTTGAGTTAAAGTTGTTAGAAGTTTTGAATGCGGCGTTAAATCAAACCGTTGGCTTCAGTAAAGTTGGCGCGATTTTGGCAGATTCGATCTTTGTGCGGTAATAACTCGGGAACGCTAAGGTGTTGAATTACAAATATTATCTTTTTCTAATCAGAGTTAATATGTACGTTAATATTTCGTCATATTGTCCTGATAAAATACACGGATCTCTATGTAGGCAGCAAGTGAGGCGGCGTATAAGGGACCGGCCTCCAATAGACAAACACCGAAAAAGGGTTGACTTCTTTATAACTCCTTAATTTTAGTTTTTATGGTCACCATGATCATGTGATTAAAGAAGGGCCTCCATATATATGTTACTACACATTAGATGTTTTAATTTCTTCTTTAAATCAATATTTTCATGCAATATTTCATACATTTTGTAATAGATTTAATTACAACTCTGGTCACCAAATTCATAAGCTATTACAAAATGTATGTGAAATATTATACAGAAATGGTCATATATCACGCTATTGTTGCTGTTTACGTGCGATCAACAGATATTTTCTTCAAAAATGAGGGTGTAGTACATAGCTAGTGTAACAGTGATCAAAAAACGTTGGGCTTTGTTATTTTTAATAACTCGTATAAAGAGGTATTAGAGCGCAAAGATCGAATCTGTCAATATCGAGCCAATTAACCTAAGTTAACGGTTTTCATCAGGCCTCAGTCGGATTAAACTACAGCTGTGCAGCATTGACACGTTAGCATCACTAGTTTACATCCTTCAAGTGTGTCGTGTATTGTGTTCACTTGTGTGTTTATCATCCTCTCGGAATAGTTTGATTCATTTGTTTGAAACCTTTTTTTTTAATTAGTAATTTAAAATAAATTGATTGCTTAAATATATCAATCATCAATTTAAAACTATCTAGATACATAATTCCTGTGAGAGTAAAAATGATCAATAATTCTGCTTTGATTTTTCTGGGACTACTGTGTTTTTTTTCTCAGTGTTATCTTGATCTTTTAAGTGTATTTTTATTAAAATCTTTTAAGCACTTAGTGACCCAGGTCTAGAAAAGCGCTCTACAAATAAATTAATAATATTAATAAATAATAATAATAAATAAATATTTAAAAATTCTCTTGTTTAAAAACCTAAACTTTTTCCTCGTGTTTTGCAGCGTGAGTGTATTTCGATACATGTTGGCCAAGCCGGCATCAACATGGGCACTGCATGCTGGGAGCTGTACTGCCTGGAACATGGGGTCCAGACTGACGGGCAGACGTGGTCCAGGAACGTTAAAGAAGATTACTACAGTAATTTTTTTAATGAGACCAGAGCCGGGAAACCTGCCCCGAGAGCCATCTTTGTGGACCTGGAGCCCACAGTCATAGGTCGGTCCGTAGATGAGGAGGTGACGAGGCCTTAGTGTGTCTCAAATCACATACTTGTGTACTTCAACTTAGTATGTTTAGTGCATAAGTGCGTCTCAATTCTTAGTATGTAAATGTAGTGCTCCATACACACTAAACTGTCACTAAACTGAGTATGGATCGATAGACTCTTTCTACACTAAACGACTCCATCTTGGTGACGTTAACGTTGTGAACAAAGTTTTATATATTTATTATCATTATATGTTCATATACTCACAGGTGTATTTTCAGCAGCAGGAGGATTCTTGAAACCAAACGTGTGTCTTGTTACTACACTATCACAACACCAGAGTCAAGTACTGGACAATACTACACATATATACTTGTTACTACACTATCACAACACCAGAGTCAAGTACTGGACAATACTACACATATATACTTGTTACTACACTATCACAACACCAGAGTCAAGTACTGGACAATACTACACATATATACTTGTTACTTCACTATCACAACACCAGAGTCAAGTACTGGACAATACTACACATATATTCTTGTTACTTCACTATCACAACACCAGAGTCAAGTACTGGACAATACTACACATATATACTTGTTACTACACTATCACAACACCAGAGTCAAGTACTGGACAATACTACACATATATACTTGTTACTACACTATCACAACACCAGAGTCAAGTACTGGACAATACTACATGTATATTATACTTGTTACTACACTATCATTTGCAGAGACAGACTGTGACCACTAAGACAATCAGAAAGTGGACACCAGCTGTGGAGGACGCCATCAGAGACTGCTTTGAAACAACAGACTGGGATGTGCTGCTGAGGTCTCATGGTGAGGACATCGAGGGACAGACACACTGTCTAACAGATTATTTAAATTTCTGTTTGGACGTTGTCGCCCCTACTAAGACTGTCCGCTGTTACCCTAATAATAAACCGTGGGTAACAAAGGAGGTCAAGGATGTCCTTAACAGGAAGAAAGTGGCATTCAGGAGCAGAGACAGGGACGCCATGAGGTCAGCTCAACAGGAGGTGAAGCGATGCTTGAAGGAGGCAAAGGACACCTACAGGAGGAGGTTGGAGGAGAAGCTAAGCCGAGAAGAAATAAGAGAGGTCTGGGATGGTGTTAAAACCATCACTGGACACAAGACCAAGGCCTCTCTGACTGCAGTGGACACGGTGGATGAGGCAAATGGACTGAACAACTTTTTCAACAGGTTTGAGCAGGTCACCTCACCCTCACTGCTGCCCGCCTCAGGACCTGCCCCACCTTCTTGTGCCCCCCCCAGCTCCACAGAACCACTTCCCAGCTTCACCTCACTCCAGGTACAGGATGTACTTCGGAGGATTCGTCCAGGGAAGGCTGCTGGTCCTGATAAGGTGTCTGCTCGACTGCTAAAGACCTGCGCTGCTGAACTAGCTGAGCCACTCCAGCATGTCTTCAACCTCAGTCTACGGCTGGGGAAAGTACCAACTCTGTGGAAGACTTCCTGTATCGTTCCAGTCCCTAAAAAGATCCGACCGAGTGTGCTGAACGATTACAGACCGGTGGCACTGACTTCGCAGCTGATGAAGACACTGGAGCGGCTGGTCCTCAAACATCTCACGCCACAAGTCCAGCACGCGCAAGACCCCCTGCAGTTTGCCTACCAGCCAGCAGTTGGTGTGGAAGATGCCATCCTTCACCTCCTGCATCGGACCTACTCCCACTTGGATAAAGGAAGCGGTTCAGTGAGAATCCTGTTCCTGGACTTTTCTAGTGCCTTCAACACTATCCAACCCACTCTGCTGCAGGACAAACTGACTAAGATGCATGTGGACCCTGGTCTGGTCTCCTGGATTACGGACTATCTTACTGATCGACCACAGTATGTCAGGCTGAAGGACATCAAGTCTGACACTATGGTGTGCAGTACAGGAGCACCTCAGGGGACAGTACTGGCCCCTCTCCTCTTCACCATCTACACTTCAGACTTCTGCTACAACTCAGAGCTGAGTCTCGTCCAGAAGTATGCTGACGACACTGCCATTGTTGGATGCATCAGGGACAACAGCGAAGACGAGTACAGGAGTCTGATACGTGACTTTGTGGACTGGAGTGAGAGGAACCACTTGCAGCTGAACACCTCAAAAACCAAGGAGCTGGTCTTGGATTTCGGGAGGTCCAGGACAAAGCCACGTCCAGTGTCCATCAGAGGCGACGAGGTGGAGATAGTGGACAACTATAAGTACCTCGGTGTGTGGATGGACAGTAAACTGGACAGGTCCTGCAACACAGACCATGTGTATAAGAAGGTTCAGAGTAGACTGTACTTTCTGAGGAGGCTTCGTTCATTTAACATCTGCAAGAAGCTCCTCTGCATACCAGTCTGTGGTGGCCAGTGTCCTGTTCTATGCTGTGGTGTGTTGGGGTGGAAATGTGTCCAAGAGGAGTGTCAACAGGTTGGACAGGTTGATCAGGAGGGCTGGTTCTGTGGTTGGAATGAAGCTGGACTCACTGGTGACAGTTGCTGAGAGGAGATCATTGAACAAACTACTGTCCATCATGGACGATGACAGTCATCCTCTCAGCACTGTCATCAGTGAGCAGAGAAGCAGAATGAGTGCACGAATGCTCCTACCCAGGTGCAAAACAAATAGACTCAGGGACTCATTCATCCCTCGGGCTATTAAATTGTACAATTCTGAGTTCGGGGGCAGGAGTGGAGTGAGAGTATCTGGATGTTCTGTTCCATGTTAGTCTTTGTATCTTTGTCTTTGTTGTTTTTCTTTCCTTGACCTATGTTCTTTGTCTTTGTCTTTAGACTTAGATTGTGTCATCTTGTTCTTCCTGTTTATGTTCTTCTTATTTTATTTTTTATGTATTATTTTTTATTGTTTATGAAAAATTGCTGGCTATTGTAAAAAAACAATTTCCCAAAGGAGACCTCCTGAGGGATCAATAAAGTTTTACCTTACCTTACCTTATCACAACACCAGAGTCAAGTACTGGACAATACTACACATATATCCTTGTTACTACACTATCACAACACCAAAGTCAAGTACTGGACAATACTACACATATATACTTGAACTGACACCTCCATCAATCTGTTCATGTTCCCTCCAGATGAGATGCGTACAGGAACCTACCGTCAACTGTTCCCCCCTGACCACCTGATCACAGGGAATCAAGGCACTGCTAATATGTATGCTCAAGGTCGCTACACCGTCGGGAAGGAGATCATCGACACCGTTTTGGACCAGACTCGTATATTGGTAAGAGGTCAAAATGGTGTTGGATCGTGTACTTCAACAAGTTCTAAACGTTTGACTCTCCCATAGGGTTGGGGTAAGGGTAAGGGTAGGGGTTAGGATAACAAGACAGTTACAGTTACTATACTGTTTCATTGTTTATGAAGGGTTACTTCTTATTCTTGGTATTCTATTATGACAAAAAAGGTACTAAAGAAGAATAGCATTTGATGGCCCAGTTTAGCCATCACAAAGCAATTGATAACTTTACTTTCTCCCTGTAGGCGGAGCAGTGTACTGGACTGCAAGGGTTCCTGATCTTCCACTCCTTCGGTGGAGGCACTGGTTCTGGGTTCACTTCCCTGCTGATGGAGCGACTCGCTGACAATTATGGCAAGAAGTCCAAGCTCGAGTTCGCAGTGTACCCATCTCCCGAGGTGTCCGCCGTGGTGGAGCCCTACAACTCCATCTTGACCACCCACGCCACCATGGAGCACTTCGACTGCACCTTCATGGTGGACAACGAAGCCATCTACGACATCTGCCGCAGGAACCTGGACATCAACAGGGCTTCGTACACCAACGTGAACAGGCTCATTGGACAAATCGTGTCTTCGATCACGGCTTCTCTGCGCTTCAGTGGAGCCCTGAATGTGCATCTCACCGATTTTCAGACCAATCTGGTGCCTTTCCCTCGTATCCACTTCCCTCTGGTCGCCTACGCCCCCGCCATCTCCAAGGAGAAGGCCTACCACGAGCTGGTGTCCGTGGCAGAGATCACCAACGCCTGCTTCAGGCCCGGCAACCAGATGCTGACGTGTGACCCTCGTCACGGTAAATACATGGCCTGCTGTCTTCTGTATCGTGGAGACGTCGTGCCCACGGACGTGAACTCCGCCATCGCCGCCATCAAAGCCAGACGCAGCATCCAGTTTGTGTACTGGTGCCCCAACAGCTTCAAGGTGGGCATCAACTCCCAGCCCCCCACCGTGGTTCCAGGAGGAGACCTGGCCAAGATGAGGAGGGCAGTGTGCATGCTGAGCAACACCTCCGCCATCATCGAGGCCTGGACTCGCATGGACCACAAGTTCGACCTCATGTACGCCAAGAGGGCCTTCGTCCACTGGTACGTGGGCGAGGGGATGGATGAGAGCGAGTTCACCGAGGCCAGAGACGACATGACGGCGCTGGAGAAGGAATACGAGGAACTCTGTGCCGACCCTGTCGGAGGGGGGGCGGAGGGGGGTGATGAGTTCTAACAGCGTAGAAGCTGTTAGCTGCTGAAACATGTTAAAGTGCCACGTTCTGGTCACATGGTTTTCAAAATTTTTTTTTTTTTGCAAAATATCTTCGTGTCCATCTCCTCCTGAACTTACCAAATGAAAAGTAATCTTACCGGAGCAGCGGCCATCATTCAGTTGATAGTTGGGTGATGAGTAAACTTTCTCTTGATCCAGTCTTGCTGGTAATCTAGATCAAAGGATGTATATGAAAATACAATAAAACTATCAAAAGTAAAGCTGCTTGGAATTGGAAATGGACTTTTAGTTGCTTTATTTACTGAACTTTCTTACTCTTAAGTATCTACAAATGGTAAAGAATGTGTTTAATTCCCAGGTAATGTGGCTCTCAAATGATGGAAATTAACCATTACTGGTATAATACACTAATGTTACACTATTCATTAAACCTCTATAATTCTGGATCACTGGTAATATTTGGTATTGGTAATTTGTATTTTTATTTTTTATTTTTCATGAAAAATTGCTGTATTTTCTGAGGCTATTGGAAAAAAACAATTAGCAATTTAATTTTCAAAAGCAAATGACTTGAAAAGTCATTAACCTTATATTCAGAAAGTCACTTTGAAAGCTTGTCTTAGATCAAAGTGATAAAAGCAGCCTTTATTGGTGGTAAATATTCGATTAAAAAATACCATTACAGTCTGCGATGGATTAAAACATGCAGTTACATCTTCCGGCCGGCAGGTGTCAGTGCTGAGCTGTGTTGCACTGAACGCAGCAGGTTGTGTAAAAGTCGAGACAATTCACAGTAAAACGACAGTTTCTGGTTCGGTTCCGTTCCCGTTGTAGGTACAATTTCGGTCCCCCCTACAATATCGGTCCCTCCACTTCCTACGTGATGACGTCACACGCGGCATATGCGAACGTCTCTTTAAAATATTTTTTATGGGTTAAAGAAACGTCAACAGAAGGTTTACATGATACTTTTTACCACATAAAACATTTATATTGACAAAAAGACGATGTTCGTAAACATAATCGATTTCTTTCATTTCCTGGTCTGACGACACACGTGACTTTGACACCAACAGGAAGTGACCTCGCTACATGTGACGAAGCTGCTAATTGGCTGAAGCTGTTTTACTAATAATAATATAATATTAACACACAACTGAACAAGGAAATACAAACATTCGAGTTCAGAAATAATTCGCTTATGTACATTTAATAATTGATTTAAATCGGGAAGAAAAAAAATCGAAATGAAAACTAAATAAATACTGAGGTGTTTATAAACTACTCACTGGTAGAATGAGTTATTGAAAGAGGAATATTCTAACATTTTTGTTATTTAAAAAGCGAATTATTTCGGAAATCGAATGTTTGTATTTCATTTTACAGTTGTGTGTTATTAGTAAAACAGCTTCAGTCAATCAGCGGTGTAAGGAAATGACAACTTTACTGTAAACAATCATCTAGATTTAACACACATTTCAAATAGTCACTTCATTAACTGATAATCTTTTATATTTAATTCATATTAAATAATCCTATTCTTGCATTGCATTCACTGACTGCAACGCAAGGCCGAGGTCACAAAGCCTTGCACACACAGAAAGATTAAACAATCCCAGACTCTCAGCAAATCTGTGGACACCTGTTTGAAAACTCCCACTGAAAGACACAACAGTCCAGCAAGAAGCTGGGAACAAACTCTCTCTCGAGAAGTCAACAACTTCGGTAAGTTTCCATGACGATCACGTGCGACCGGCCATCTTAGAATCAAGTGTTTAGAGTTACTGACCGATCATACATTCACATTTGACTAGAGGCGTTAACCTGAATATTCTACTATAAAGATCCACCATTTTGTCTGATCTTTGCGTTCTGGCATTCGAAGACGTCTGCGATAGATCTCTCTGCTTGCTAGCGCCCGTGTTCACGTAAGTTTGTCTATGACTTTTGCATAATTCACTAAACGAGCATTTTTCTTAAACTCATCCATGTGTCTGTCCTTCATTCCATCACCACGTACGAGGCTGGGGAGGGGTCGGTTCCTCGGAACACAAAAATCCCTAACAACTTGGTGCACGTGACCCTTGGCGTGGACTGATGGTTTGAAGGCCTTTTCGATTCCGAGACGAACTATGAGCTGATTGTTCTCCAGGCAACCAGGGATCCCACTATACCTTACTTCAAGAATCAGGTGAGAAAGATTTTATCTTATTTTCTACATAGATTTTATAATCTATAATCTAAAATTAAGTTTATATTTTGGTTAGGAAAGATTACATATACATTTTATATTAGTTTTGGTTGCCTGGAAGAATAAACGTAAGTCTCTGGTTCTGTCACAAATTTAGATTATATATTTCAATAGTGCTTTCATAAGCTGATGCTCGTTTTTTTGGGGTATTGCATGGTCAGTTGTTGTTTGTTTGTTGTTTTAAGTGTAGACGACATTATCGTGTCCCGGGAAGAAGAAGCATCATTGAAAAAAAAGGAAAAAAACGTTGATTAGAATTTATGTTGAAATGATAGGCAGAGGAGACGGTTACACGACCTGGTAACCCTTGGGAATTCTGAGTAGGGGTGGAGTGTAGCTGGCTCCCTCTACAGGGCATCTGACGTTTGATTCTTAAACTAGTTAGGATGCTTGGCCAATGGGTGATTATGGTAGACGTACTTTTTCAGTAAGCCAAGTAGCTATCATAAATTTGGGGATATGTGGGATTTGAGTGGGTCTCTCCCAATATCCTGGTCTGAAGACTCTGCCAGCCGGTGTGTAGGCCAGTTAGATCTCATTTGTGTTTCTGTGTCGAGAGGCTCCACAGGTATTTGGCAGTATAGTTAGGGCTAGTTAATTTTCCGAACAATCACCAGTTAGTTCGACGGGGGTTGAAATAGAATGGATGAGTTGAGCGGTCTCCTATCCAGGGTGTTTTGAAACTGATTACGGACCGAGAGGCTCTCCAATCTGATTTCGACACTTTAGACACGACAGGCTGGTCAAGAGTCTCGTTCCACGTAGCATAGTTTGTCTCTCTGACCTGTTTTGGTAAAATACTGTTGTCGTCGTATTGTCATGACATATTGTTTGTTTAAATATTCTGTCTGTATATTTTTATACAGACATACTTCCAAGATGGCGCCGCACGAGCAGCAGCTGGTTACAACAGCTCCCTCTTTCTTCTTACTTTTTATTACACTTTTTCCTTTTTTTTGGCGTCTTTTTAATTTTTTCTTTAGAGTGGTCGGATCTTGTTGCCGTTGTGCACAAAACGAGACCACTTTTACAACTTTTGCATACGGTTTTCTGCTATTTTCGTCACTTTTGGGAACTCCGTCGGCAGACACGCTCAGCGGGTCTTTTGTTTACACAAGGGATCAGCTGTTGGGGTTGCGCAACACCGCTCTCTCTCTCAGCGCGGAATGGACGATTCCCTGGGAAATCAAGAGAAAAAGACGCGGATGCAGAGCAGGTCGGATGAAACGAGAAGAAACGTAGGTTCCGTCCCTTTATTCCATCGATCATCATGGGAAATGTACGTTCGATCGTGAATAAAACGGACGAGCTAGCTGCGCTGACCCGGCATCAGAGAGATTTCCGGGAGAGCAGCCTTCTATGTTTCACGGAGACCTGGCTGACGGAGAAGATCCCAGACTCTGTTGTTTCCCTGGAGGGGTTCAAGATGGTGCGTGCGGACCGGGACATGGATGGAAAGAGGAGAGGAGGAGGAGTGGCGGTGTTTATTAATGAGAGATGGAGCGATCCCGCTCATGTCTCCATTAAAGAACAAGTGTGCACTAAGGACATAGAGTTGGTTGCGGTGGGCATCCGCCCGTATTACATCCCGAGGGAGTTCTCACATGTGATTGTGTTCACTGTTTACATTCCTCCCTCTGCGGACGCAGCCGCAGCGAGCGAGAGGCTGAGCGCCTCAGTGTCGGACCTGCAAACACCCGAACTCTCTCCTGCTCATTAACGGAGATTTCAACCATGCCTCACTTTCCTCCATTCTTCCCACCTTCACACAATACGTGAAGTGCCACACCCGGGAGGACAAGACTCTGGACCTTTTATATGCAAATGTAAAAGGTGCCTACACCTCCACCGCCCTGCCCCCCCTCGGCCGCTCTGATCACAACCTGATACGTCTGCGACCTGAATACACTCCCATGGTGAGGAGACAGCCTGCACAGAAAAGAACTGTTAAGATGTGGAATGATGAAGCCAAGGAGAGGCTGAGAGACTGCTTTGAGTCTACAGACTGGAGCGTGTTCTCTCATGGTGATGACATCGACACCTTCAATGACCATTCCACAGATTACATAAAGTTCTGTGAGGGCAACGTCACACCGACCCGCAAGGTGCGGTGCTTTGCCAACACCAAGCCATGGGTGACCCCTCAACTTCAAGTTCTGCTGAACAAGAAGAAGAGGGTGTTTGCTTCAGGGAGCAGAGAGGAGCTTAAGGAGGTCCAGCGAGAGCTCAAGAAGGCGATCAGGATGGCCAAGGAGGAATACAAGAGGAAACTGGAGGAGCAACTGGCGCAGGGAAACACAAGGGATGTGTGGAAAGGCCTGAAGAACATCTCAGGTCATGGCCAGAGTGGAGCCAGAGCCACAGCAGGGGGAGACCAAAGATGGGCCACTGAACTTAACCAGTATTTCAACCGGTTTGATCAGGGCCCCCCTCCCCCCTCCATCTCTGCCCCCCACTCTTCACAAAGCTGCTTTTCCCCTGCTTCAGCCCCCTCCCCCCAACCGTTCTCACCTCCAAGCCACCTTTCTCCCCCCCAACACGCCCTACTGCCTCAGCTGCCCAACCCCCCACAGCCACCTCTCTCTGTTACATCTGAACAGGTGAGGAGAGAATTAAGGCGACTGAAGATCAGGAAAGCTGCTGGACCAGATGGACTCAGCCCCAGACTGCTCAGGGACTGTGCTCAACTTTGTGAGTTGGTCACACACATCTTCAACCTGAGCCTCAAACTGGAGAAGGTCCCGGTCCAGTGGAAGACCTCCTGTGTGGTTCCGGTTCCCAAGGCGGTACACGCGAAGGAGCCGAGCCACTTCAGACCAGTCGCCTTGACCTCTCATCTGATGAAGACCTTGGAGAGGCTGGTACTCCGCGAGCTACGCACGACGGTGAGCTCTGCGTTGGATCCGCTGCAGTTCGCCTACAGGCCAAAGATGGGGGTGGACGACGCCGTCATCTACCTGCAGCACCGGGCACTGACTCATCTGGAAGCCGCCGGTAGCACTGTGAGAGTCATGTTTTTTGACTTCTCAAGTGCTTTCAACACCATCCAGCCGGCGCTGCTAAGGAAGAAGATGGAGGACGCAGGAGTTGGGACACAGCTGGCAGCATGGACGATGGACTACCTCACCAACAGGCCGCAGTATGTGAGGCTGCAGGACTGCAGGTCTGAGGTGACCATCTGCAGCACCGGGGTGCCTCAAGGGACAGTGCTGTCACCTTTCCTTTTTTCCCTCTACACGGCGGACTTTACCTATGACTCCAGCAGCTGTCACCTCCAGAAGTTTTCTGACGACTCGGCCATTGTGGGCTGCGTGTCTGGGGGGGGCGAGCTGGAGTACAGGTCAGTCATCAAGGACTTTGTTGACTGGTGTGAGAGCAACTACCTTTGCTTAAACACCGGTAAGACAAGGGAGATGGTGATTGACTTCAGGAAAAAGTCCCCACCACATCAACCGGTGAGCATCCAGGGCTCGGACATTGAGCTGGTGGACAGCTTCAAATACCTGGGTGTTCACCTCAACAATAAACTGAACTGGTCCACACACATCAACGCCGTGTACAAGAAGGGCCGAAGTCGCCTCCACCTCCTGGGGAGACTGAGGTCCTTCGGAGTGTGCAGACCACTTTTAAGGACCTTTTATGACTCCGTGGTAGCCTCTGCTATCCACTACGCTGTGGTCTGCTGGGGAGCAGGCAGCACGGACCGGGACAGGAAGAGACTCAACAGGCTGGTCACGAGGGCCTGCTCTGTCCTGGGCCGCTCGCTGGACTCGGAGGAGGAGGTGGGAGAGAGGAGGACACTCTCCAGACTATCCTCCATCAGGGACAACGCCCTTCACCCACTGCACCTGACCGTGGAGGAGCTGGCCAGCTCCTTCAGTGGCAGGCTCAGGCACCCCCAGTGTAGGACGGAGCGTTATAGAAGGTCCTTCATCCCAACTGGTGTCAGAATATTTAACTCTCTACTTTAAATATCCTGATGCTAATCCGTAGTGTGTTTTTCTTCTCGTGTGCTTTTTATTTTTATTTTTTTCCCGTTTTTATTTCTATTTTATTTTATTTTATTCTATTTTATTTTGTTAATAGTGTTAAATTTCTAATTTTTGTAAATAATTGTATATTCTTAAGATCGTTTTTATTTTATTTTGTATTATCTCTTTTATTATTTCTTTTTCCTTGCACTTTATTTTTTAAACTGCGCTGTTGTGAAAGTGTGTTTCCCCTCTGGGGATGAATAAAGCTTTTCTATTCTATTCTATTATCTTTTGAATATTTTGTTTTTCTCTGCGGTACTTGTAAAAATGAGCATTCATTTGTGTGAGATCTCTGACTTTCTGTGACTCAGCTGAGAGTCCAGGTTCGTGTGTCTTTGAACACTATCTCTTACTGATAAGAACTGCTGCTTGGCAGACGTTGTCTTTTCAGCTGCTGCAAGTGTGAATGAGCTCTGAAAGAGTTTACCTTGTTTGTGGGAGTGGTTTCGCTTGGAGGTTGAACTTTTAAGAGCCTCTTGACTTCCGCGATGCGTGAACAATCCAAGCTTCAAAAAATTAAAATTAAGCATTTTTTACCGATTTATGTTCACTCTGTACCTCCTTAAAGTGGTTTGAGGTCGTTAAGCACAATCGGGGTTGGAATCACACTGTTGACATTAAACATTTCAAGTGCGCTTCATAGTTGTAGAATTACGGTAGTAAATGTTCGCTCCATTACTAATAAATCCTTTATTCTTAATGATCTTTTCACAAGAGTTAATTTGGATTTATTATGTCTTTCTGAGACTTGGCAGAGAGAGAAAGAGTTTATTCATCTGAACGAACTCGAGTAGGGAGCGCTGTCCTGGGGAAGCCTCGCCTCTCTGGTCGTGGGGGAGGTCTTGCTACAGTTTTTAGGGAGAGTTGTTCTTGCAAAGTGATTCAGACACAGGAATTCACTTCTTTTGAGTCTCAGATGATGGTTGGTTCTACAAGACCTTTCTATTGTGTGTCAATCTACTGCCCGCCTGGTCCTGCAGCTGTGTTCTTGAAAGACTTCAGTGACTTCTTATCTTCCATTATTCAAATGGAATCTGTCCTTATTCTTGGAGACTTTAATCTTCATGTTGATGACGTCACATCTTGCTCTGCTAAAGAACTTTTAACTTTAACAGAAGCCTTTAATTTTGAGCAACATGTTTCTGAACCCAATCATCAAAAAGTCCACATTTTAGACTTAGTTTTTACTCTTGGCCTGGACATCTCTTATGTATCTGTATATGATGTCCATCTGAGTGATCATTCTCTTGTCTTGTTTAACCTGGACTTCATCCCTGAACCTAAGCCTTTGAAAGTTAGGTCTCAGGGGCGTGTCATCTCAGCCGATACCGCAGTCAGTTTTTCTGCTATGTTTGACCGTCTTTCCTTTGATGACTGCCCAGATGTGGAAAGTTTGATTCACTGATCATTGTGTTGAAATACTGGATCAAGTGGCACCTGTTAAATCTAACTTGAAAATTCAGAAAAAACGGTGACCTTGGACAAATGAAGATCTCCTGAGTCTGAAGAGACTTTGTCGAAAGACTGAGCATCTCTGGAAGTCCACTAAACTTGAGGTGCATAGACTTCACCTCAGGGATCTGATGACTTCTTACAGTGAGATGGTAGAAACTGCTAGATCTGATTACATCAGAAAACTGGTAGCAGCAAATAGGAAAAACCCCAAAGTTTTGTTTGACACGATTAATTCTCTCGTGTCTCCTGCTCCTCAAATCACGCCTGTCTTCTGTGAAGCTGACAGCAATGCATTGTTGAGATTTTTCATTGACAAAATTAAATTGATCAAAGAGAAAATCTCTCCCACTTTGTTTGGAACCCCTACTGTCTCTGTGCCCCTCTCCTCCTCTTGGTCCTCCTTCACTGCTGTATCTTTGGGTGATATTTCAGCACTATTGAACAAGATGAAACCCTCCTCTTGCTCAGATGACGTCCTTCCTTGTAGGCTTAATCGAGCCCTGGGTTACCAATATGGTGAACCTCTCCCTTTCCACAGGGTTTTTTCCCAATGCATTTAAACATGCTATTGTGGAGCCTCTGCTCAAAAAAACAGGCTTAGACCCAACTGACCTCAGTAATTTCAGGCTGATTTCAAAGCTCCCTTTCTTGTCCAAGATCTTGAGAAGGTGGTGTCTGAGCAGCTGTCTTTGTTCCTGGATCAGAGCGACATCCATGAGAAGTTTCAGTCTCGCTTCCGTAAACATCACTCTACGGAGACAGCCTTAGTGAAGGTGTCCAGTGACATCATAATGTGGGCTGACTCGGGTAAATTCACTGTTCTGGTTCTCTTGGATCTGTCCTCAGCCTTTGACACAGTTGCTCACCAGATCCTGCTGAAAAGACTGAGGGATGAAGTGGGACTGTCTGGGTCTGTGTTAGAATGGTTCTCATCTTACCTTTCTGGGCGCAGTTTTAGTGTATCTGCCAATCAAATGAGGTCTGAATCGGCAGATCTGTTGTGTGGAGTCCCTCAAGGTTCTGTTCTGGGTCCTTTATTGTTTTTGCTGTACTTGATTCCCCTCGGTAAAATCATTCAGAGATTTCCAGATGTTTATTATCACATTTTTGCTGATGACATCCAGCTCTACTGCTCTTTTGATCCAACTGAGCCCCAAAGGCTGAACAGCTTAGTCAATTGTTTGCTAGAAATCAAACAATGGCTGAGTGAAAACACTCTACAGCTAAATGTGGACAAAACTGAAACACTGGTGATTGCTCCTGATGATAAGGTTCCAGGGTTGAGTCAGTACTTGGGTGACTTAGGTCGGTCTGTCAAACTGAGCCTGAGAAACCTGGGTGCTGTATTTGATAAAGACATGTCTCTTGTTCAACACTGCAGAAAACTGACCAGAAACTGTTTCCTTCAACTGAGAAAAATCTCTAAACTTAGGAAAATGTTGTCGGAACATGATCTGGATCTTATAATCCATGCGTTTGTTTCTTCTCGTCTGGACTATTGTAACAGTTTGTTTTCATGTCTTAACAAGAAGGAGTTTTCTCGCCTGCAGTTGATTCAGAACTCTGCAGCAAGAATTCTAACCCGCTCTAGTAGAAGAACTCGCATTTCTCCGATCCTTAAAACTCTTCACTGGCTTCCAGTTTCTTTCAGGATCAACTTTAAAATTCTGGTTCTTACTTTCAGAGCTATTCATGGTCAGGCTCCTCCTTACATCACTGATCTGATTCAGCCTTACACCCCAGCTCGGGCTCTGAGGTCTGTGGATCAGAATCTACTTATGGTTCCACGCACACGGCTCAGGACCAGAGGAGAGAAATCTTTTCAGGCTGTTGCTCCTAAGCTTTGGAACAATCTTCCTCTCTCTTTGCTCTTGATGATGTACTGACTCCTTTAAGAAACATCTTAAGACGTTCTATTTGTTCAGGCTTTTACTTGATTTTCTGGAACTCCTGTGTTGTTCTCAGTATTATCTTGATCTTTAAAGTATATACTTTTTTGAGTATTGTTTTGATTGTTTAAGCGCTTTATAAATATAAATGATTTACTTACTCGAGTGTTTCATTCAGAACTTAATCGAGTTTTTTTTAATGATACTTAAATGTCCATTTACGTTATATATATATATATATATGAAGTAATTTACAGACATTTAATCCGCAAACAAAATGTCTAGAAAACCTTTCCAGCAGGTGTTCATAAGGGGGAGAAGTCATCGACGCAGATCTAAACACTCGTGTTTGGTCCCTTCTCGTCTCTCCCGCCCGCGCTCTCTGCAGCCTCGATGCGGTTTCCGGCCCCGCCTTTTCCGCCCCTTCCGCCGCGTCCCGCCGTCTATGAAGCTCCGCCTCTTCCTCCCGCACTTAGTGCTAACGGCTGATTCCTCGCGTTACGATGGAGCCTCAGACTATGGTAAGAAAAATAATACCTAGCTTTCAATGACGTCATCTGGTGATGGATTCGATGTTTTTTTAAACGTTTGAATGTTTAAAGAAGAAATAGAAAATGTTTATTCATCCCCAGAGGGGAAACACACTTTTACAACAGCACAGTTGAAAAAAAATAAAGTGCAAGGAAAAAAGAAATAATAAAAGAGATAATACAAAATAAAATAAAAACGATCTTAAAAATATACAAATTATTTACAAAATTAGAAATTTAACACTATTAACAAAATAAAATAGAATAAAATAAAATAAAATAAAAATAAAATAAAACACACGAGAAGAAAAACACACTACGGATTAGCATCAGGATATTTAAAGTAGAGAGTTAAATATCGTGACACCGGATGAAGGACCTTCTATAATGATCCGTCCTACACTGGGGGTGCCTGAGCCTGCCATTGAAGGAGCTGGCCAGCTCCTCCACGGTCAGGTGCAGTGCAGATCATTTACTTGCACTGTGGAAGACAAAAGATATCTCTGGAAAACTAAGGTAAAAGGTAAGGTAAAACTTTATTGATTGACTATGATGACTATCATTGGCATTTAATCCATTTCTTTATCTTGTTTTGTTTTTTCAACATTTTTTTCTGTTTATCTCATGTACTTCTTTAAATGCTTTTAACACACTGATACCACAGTGTTTTTATACACCCTGCATTGTTAACCATCTTAAGTCCCTCTCTGTACTTTTGTTTTCAGGTGAGCTGTGATGTTACACTGCCTGGCTCGACGGGTGATCATGCGAGATCGTCTGCGATGGACTGCATCAACTCTCTGGTCAGACTGATGAGGTAAAACCCAGATCAAAAATCGGCCCAATATTTGTAAATGATGTGTTTAATTTTGATTGTGTCTAGAAGTTGCTTAAAGATTGCTGTGAATGTTCATGCTGATAGTTGGGTGTAGCCACAGGAGGCCTCAATGACCTTCCAGAGTTTGACCTTGAACAAAAACTGCAGTTTTAGAGAAACAGATGAAGATATTTCGAGTAGAATGATGCAGGAAGTTTAAAATACGGTGCAACCAGAGCACAAGTGAAAGCACCATGTCAGAATAAATGCAAACCTTCCAGTTCCTGCACCTTTCCGGTCGTAATATTGCAGTCTTTTCATCCTAGTCTGTGTAGAAAATTCATCACATTTGTAGAATGTAGAATATTCACCAACATTTGCTGTCATTCACAGACTGTGGTGACGCATTTGCCACAAGAGGAAATGTTCAAACACTTGGTGAAATGTCATTTAAACCCTTTTTTGACAATTATTGACCAGTTGTGAAGATGCACGTCTTGATTATATCATCGTTTGAATCCTTCACACCAGATGCCCCTCCCTCAAGAATACCTGGCCAGTTCCAATCCCTACCACAGGAGGGCAGGGCTTTTTCTTCTTGGTTCATTGACTCAAGGATGCAACGATCAGATCCGCACCAAGTATGGCTGGTCATTCGGAGCAAAGAAAAGTTTTTGTACTGACCAAATGTTAAATGACATGTTTGTTGGATTTTTAGGATGCTTTCCTCCGTGATGCAGACGGTGTGACAGAGTCTGTCAGACAATAATCAAGTTGTTCGCAATACTGGACTTTATATCCTTGAAGATTTTTCTCAACGTCTACAGGTGAAAATTATTGTTAGGTTCTGTTTGTTTCCATTAACTATATTTTCCTGCCAATTTACAGCCAGAGGTGAGAACATATTACCCAGAGTTGATGCCTTTGCTGCTGGGCTACTTGTCCTCCTTGAAGGAGACCAGAATTTTTCATGTTGAAAGTTGGAATTCTGAAGGGCTTCATAATTGAATTGGGTGAGCATAGTAATTAATTCTCAGAATTGATGTGCATTGAAAGATAAGTCATGCAATTACCCTCATGTTATCTTTCAAACAGAAGAGGATCTTGAGCCTTACCTGCCCACTGTTATGGACACAATGCTGTCAGTCCTCAACAACACTGATGAGCTGAGGATCTTAGAGCTCACGATCCCTGTCATACGTACCATTGGTAACATTATTACCATTCATCTCTGCTCTATTATAGACAATACAATATATATACAGTATATATATATATATATATATTTTAAATATATATGTACCCACAAACTAAGGGATAGTAACTAATGAATTATTATGATTATAGTACTTGAATGTCATTTTATTTGGTTGTTTAATGACAAATGTCACCTCCCCGTTGAAGGTAAATATGCTGAGGAGTTGCTGGTTCCCTACTTCTTTCTCGTCACTGAGAGTCTGAAGTGTTTCCTGACGGCCACCACTGAGGACATGAAGAGTGTGCAAATGCTATCCTTTGGTATGTGTTATGGTTTGTATCAAGTTTAATTTGGATGACACTGTCCAGTCTACTGGAGTGGTCGCTGGTTTCTAATGACTTGACTTCTCCTTGCCATCTGCCAAATGACAGCCTGCTTGGAACAAACCTCACTAAATAACTCAATTTCATCATAACCTAAAGATTGAAATATGTTTTTTTTTGTTATCAGATACTCTATCGATGCTCATCCGTACTATTGGCAAAGATATCTTCAGTCCTCTTGCTGCAGGATATGTCCAGCTCTGCCTCAAACTTCACAAAGACACTGAGGACCTCGACCTGAATTTCCAAATGTACGTGTTTAAAGTTGTTTTGTTCAAAGTCTGAAAAGAATGACTGTTAGCCAACAATGACACCTATAAGAAGCTCTGTTTGCTCTCTGTCTTGCAGATTCGGCTTGTATTCTGCAATTTCCACCGTGAACTCCGACTGCCTGACGCCTTACCTATCTGCCATCATGCCGAAGTTGATGAGCGTCAAGGACAGTAAAGAAAGAGCCATGTTTGGAAATGAATGTAATACTCTTGGAGAAATTGCATACAATCTCGGGTATTCATCCATTTTCTAAACACTTGGAGTTGCATTTACAAATGATATACTTTACATGTTACCTGAGAACCAACGTAGAAGCTGTTCAGTCAGAAAATAACATCAATTACCTCCTTTAATATCAGCATCATAAAATGTCCTTTGTTATCTTGTTCTGCAGAGCCAACTTCCTGCCTTTCTTTGAGACGAGCTTTCAGCTGGTGTATGAGATGAGAGATGTAGGTCTACCAACAGGCTACCACTATAAGCCTGAACATTTCATTTCAACAAAGAACCTTATTAATTCATCAAAATAGTCTAAAAACAGTTTTGACATCGTCCACCCTTTTTTCAAATGTATGTGAAATACATTTGTTAAATAACTGTGAAACATTGTTCACAGAATTTTGCAATGAAATTAATTACAATTTCCATTTGAGGTTGACGTGATGGGGAAGTTCTGCCAAAGTATCTACAATGTGTGGAAGGAGAACAGCACTGAGTCCAACTATCAAGGCAAAGCTGACCACTAGACCTTCAAATAATAATCCCTCTCTGATCCCTTTACCCCAGGAATATATTTGACTGGCAAGTTACTTTGTTGTATTTACTTTATGAAAGCAACAATGCTATTGTTGGGATTTGTATCAATACGTTGTGGTGATTAAGAAGGACAGACACAGGAGTTTAGGAGAAAACGCTTGTTAAGTGAAATATACAAAAGTCAGAGAACAACTTACATTATCACGGAGTCTTGTAAAAGCCGGTGCTATGATAGGACCCTCAAAACTATTATCAGGGGAAGAATCAGGAGCACAAGTCTGAGCCATCTGTCCATGTTTAGAGGAGCCCTTTCTCAAATCTTTTAGGTGGACATAGTTCGCTGTGCCTGGAGATTGATGAGACAATTTGTTTAACAATCTTCCTGCTCAGAGCTTAACTGGTCACCTGCAGTAAAAGTAACTTTTCTCATAAAAATATAAGATGATCAAATGAAAATATGGGGTCAATAAAAAGTGAAAATAAACAACCAAAGATGTAATTATGTCATTAAAATTAAATCAAAGATAGCGACCGGAGAAAAAGAAGAGCAAAAAAAGAATATTATTAATTATTAAAATGACGTAAGTGAAAACGAATGGAATAATTTGAAAATTGAGAAATAATAATACAAATTAAATGAGATAAAGACGTGAGAAGAAATGAGATGTGATGAATAGAAGGCTTTCATTCTACCTCATGCTTCAGCCCTGAGGAGCAGACGTCGTATTTACTGACTCGCTCTCCACAAGCGTCAGAGAGGGATGCCGGGTCAGTCACATAGCGACCATCTCCTCCCGGTACTTGTACATTGGCTTGTTATTGGTAGACTTGGTAGAAACAGTTCTTGTTTGTCATATAGGTGAAGGAGCTGTAGGCAATTCAAGGTCCACAAGATAAACCCTCTCTCTGTTTCCTCCTCTCGCGCTACACAAGTATATACACAAGTATATCCAAAAAACAAGGTAAGACCACATTCTTACCTTGTTTTTTGGATATTGTGAGGACTGAGACTAGTCTACATGATGTGCTCAGAACCATTCCAGCCATGTACAATATCATCAAGACCTGCAAGGCAGAGGTTTTCAAAAACCCTGCATACTTCAAACAGATCAGCCACACGATCCATGACCTGCTGAAGATGGAGGTGAGACGGAAAAAACATACAATAAAAGTTAGAATGACAAGAATCCTAGTGAAACCTTGTACTTTTTCTTGTTGATCAGACTGCATGTCATGAGAATGGTGTTGGATCATCCAAGGTTTGAGATGCCTTTCAAAACTGCACACCTAAATGCACTTATGTGGACTCGTTTCAATGTGATGTTGTGTTTGCAGTAGAATACACTACTACAAGATGGCTGCCATGGAATTCCTCTGCTGGTTGCAGCAGTTCCAGCTGAGAGCGTTGCAACCTTCCTCCACGATCTGCTGCCTCATCATCAGCCAAACTGAGTTTTTAACATCGGATGTCTCTGTCCTCATGTGTATGAAATTGAATATAAAGTGCCCGGTGCATTCATGTACTGCTTCAGTACTATTCTTTTCACCGGAGTAAAGTTAAGATGTCAGAAATGCTGCTAAATAATGCCAGGAATAATACTTTCTTCTTGCAGTAATCATCATTTTTAGTCTCACTGGTGTCTTTTTAGGAAATAACTTTCTATATGGAAACTATCTTTCAGGATCCGATCAGGGCAGGAGACCCAGATGCGGAAGAGTCAAAAATCCACGGAGGAAAAGTTCAGAACAAAAGTCTTTAATAAATCCAGAGTGGTCCGTAATAGGAATGAACAGCAACTAAAAGAAAAAGACAAAAGGACTCACGTGACTAAATAAAAGTGCTGACAACGTCAGGAGTATCCAAAGGATTATCAAAGTTCTGATTCAAAGGCGAGGAGCGAGATCGAAGGGATAGCCAACCTGGTCTGGAAACGCAATACTCTGGCGAGTTCTTCCGGGTAGAGATGCTCCTTATCAATAGGAAGAACCCGCCACTCAATCATCACCTGCCAGCGTCTGTCAAAGGAAAACACAGGACACAATACAAACGGAAAACCACCTTCAAAATAAAACGGGAAGAACATAAACATGACACCATCGGTCTAATTCTGGAGGCGCTGGTCGGTGTCACGGGTGGTCGAGACCTCGCAGGCCGACTGTCCAACCTTTTGCTTCCCGTCCTGATGGCTGGAGTGAAGGGCAGTGATGCTGAAGTTGGCCACAAAAGCACTTTCAGTCTCGGGTGTTTGGCTGAAGCAGCAGGTCCCATGTTGACCTTGTATCCTTTAAAAGAAGTGTCAGATGAACTCCAGAACCTCCTGAGAACAAGTGCTTGTTCCTAAATTGATGAGCTCCAGAGAGTACCCCATGATGCTGTCAGTGTTCTCCAGCATGCTGGCCAGAGAGGCAGACCTGCAGGTGATTGACAACGTGTGTGCTGCTCTCTGCAGAATCATCATCAGCCGTGTGGAAGTGGTCCCTCTGGAGCAGGTGTGTGGAACCCAAGCTGTTTCTGCTCTCAAGTCAACTTATACATGTGTTCACTCGCAGGTTGTTCCAGCTGTTGTCACACGTCTTCCTCTTCAAAAAGAGGTGAAGGAGAACAAGACTTTGTTCCGCTGCGCACACACCACACACACACACCCACATACACCCCCCCCCCCACACACACACACACACCGTTTGTAGTTATTTGTTAAATCTATTTCTTTTTTTGATCCTTTCCTTAATGTTCAACAACAGTTTAGAACCTTCCTATGCTACACACAACCTTTATTGTTTTTGCTGTACTTGATTCCTCTCGGTAAAATCATTCAGAGATTTCCAGATGTTTCTTATCACATTTTTGCTGATGACATCCAGCTCTACTGCTCTTTTGATCCAACTGAACCCCAGAAGCTGAACAGCTTAGTCAATTGTTTGCTAGAAATCAAACAATGAGTTTAAAACACTTTGCTGCTAAATGTGGACAAAACTGAAACTCTGGTGATTGTTGATGATAAGGTTCCAGGGTTGAGTCAGTACTTGGGTCATTTTGCAAACTGAGCCTGAGAAACCTGGGTGTTGTATTTGATAAAGACATGTCTCTTGTTCAACTCTGCAGAAAACTGACCAGAAACTGTTTCCTTCAACTGAGAAAAATCTCTAAACTTAGGAAAATGTTGTCACAACATGATCTGGATCTTATAATCCATGCTTTTGTCATTTAGACTATTGTGACAGTTTGTTTTTTAATGTCTTAATGTTACGGCCCCATGCAGGGTTATGTTTTGTGTTTCAGGATTGGCTGTTGGGAGACGAGGCTGATTGGTGATTGATGGCAGCTGCCATGATTCACTCCTTCTTAATGAAGCTGGGCCAGTCTGTGTCCCTGCGGGCCTCGGATAGCATGTAGTGTTCTACGTCATTGGTGCTCCGCCCTCCAACGGCTTCGCTATGGGTTTACCCCGAGGCACCGCCTCGTCTCTGAGAAAGCTTAATGAACTCGCCACCCAGCAGGGGGCAGTACCTTCCTATAAAGGCGGGAAGCACCCGCCGCACTTTCTCCATTTTCAACTCAGCGAGAAAGCTCCTGGATACAGCATGGCGGACGTGAGCATGAACGTGGACGTAGATGTGTCTTTGTGTTTAACGTGTGACACCCCCCTGGGGAGGGGGGACACACACGCTCTCTGCTTCGTCTGTCTAGGCCCAGATCACGCATTTGCGGATTGTGGGGCCTGCCGTATGCTTCCCGAGGAGGTCCGGAAGAGACGGGGAGCATACGAGGCCCGTCGGCGCACGCCGCGTCCTCCAGCCAGGTCGTGGGCCGACTACGACGAGGAGGACGACCGGCGGTGTTATGAGGCGGATCCGAGCACCCTGTTAGGTTCCGAGCCGGGGGACGTCGAAGCGGTCGGGGGAGCCGGGCCGGTTCCTCGCTACCCGCTTGACGTCCTGCCGCGCATATTCACCGCCGCGGCGAACCGCATGGAGGTCGAGCTCCCCCCCGTGCCTCCACTCGCGCCACCACCGTTTACATGCGGAGTGAAGGTCGGGCGGAACGAAGCGCGCAGGCCTGCTGTTCCGGGGGTTATTTGTCCTAAGCTGGACGAAATCTGGGGCTACGCGCGGCGAGGGTCTGCCTCTCCCATGGCTTCAGGGCCTCCCGTAGGATCCTACGGACCCTATTGCCGTGTGGACGGGGTGGACTGGCGGCGCGGTGTCCCGGAGCCCTCGGATACGGTACGTGCCGCCCTCGACCCGGGGGCTCGACTGTGGCCAGGCCGCCCTGTAGCTCTGCCTAGAGCTGAAGACAGGTTGACGGCAATGTTGTTCAACCGATCCTACAAGGGGGGGACGCAGGTGGTCTCCCTCGCGAACAACATGGCTCTCCTGTGCGGTTCGCTCGACAGGCTCACCGTGGACCGAGACGACCTTGGACCTTCGGAGTTGGAGGAAGTCAAGGACTCGGTGGCTGCGCTCCTCCGGATGTCGCAGGCGTACGCGATCCTGGGAGGGGGTCTACGCGACGCTGGACAGCTGGGCCACCGGCACCTGTGGCTAGACCTGGCCACAGCGCTGCCGGAGAGAGACCGAAGGCTCCTCCTGGACGGACCAATTACGGAGGACTCCCTGTTCGGTCCGGAGCTCCGGAACGTCGTGGCCCGGCAGGAGGCAGCGCAGCAGGAGTCGGCGCAGCTCCGCCATCACCTGCATGGGCGTGAGGACGAGGCGCGACGGGGTTCCGGCGCTCGGAGACGGAGAGCCCGTTCGTCGGCCCCATCAGCTGGTGCGGGGGGAAAGCGTCACCAGAGCCAGCCGCCCCAGCAGCACCAGCAGCAACGGCAACAGCCGCGGCGGGCGACGAGCGAGCGTCGCCGGGTTCCGCAGCAGGAGCCGGGGAGCCAGCAGTGGAGGAGGGACCCGCAGCGGAGCCAGCGGAGGAGGGACCCGCAGCGGCGAGGACGCAGGGGCGTCGAGGCTTCGTCTCGGGGGAGCCCTCCTCCCCCCTACTCTTTCAAAGGGCTCTATGTAAATAAAAACAAAAGAACGTATGACGTTTCTGTGGTTTGTTCTGAGAGAGATGTTGGTAGCGTGCATGTGTTTCCGCCTGTGAGTGTGACGTATTCACAGGCGTCATTAGAAACTTTCGCCGCTAATGCTAAGCTAACATGCTCCGCCGGTCATAGACGGCGTGATTTTCCTCTCATAACACAGTCCGAAGGAGGTTTTAAACCCCTTCGTCCGGGTCATACCGAGACTGCAATTACGGAGTCTGTCCACACGAATGAGGGGCAGACTCCAACCACATGTGTTTTGTTTACAGGCGAGCAGAGGTCCGCGAGACCGGCTGAATCAGCTGTGTTTACTTCCGCGTCGACCAGCGCTCGTGCCCGACAGAGCGTGACAGCTGATGAGGTGAGTGGAACTTGTCCGGACATGTCTATGTTAACCGAAGGTTGTTCCTTCCCCCACAGCGCTGTCTACAAACACTGGCACCGTGGAGGACGTCACGTTTGGCGGCGGAGAAGCGCCATGGAACTGACGCAACCTGGTGCTTTTACGCGCGAGTTTTTTCGCCGTTCTGAGACCAGGCGAGGGCGAGGAACTTCCGTCCCGTCTGGTAGATCAACTGGAGAGGTGCGTGGCGGTCGGATCTCACGAGTGACGAACAGGTCGGGACCGCCAGCGGGGCTGGAGAATGTACGGGACCGGGTGAGTGATGCGGTGCCGACGCGCGCGCGACCTAACTCACTTCAGCTCCGGGTTAATTCTCCAGCGCTTTCCTCCACATTGCGGGTTTTGTCAGCTCCGGTGACACTAAGAAGTGCTCAGGGAGTTGGGAAGACTTCCGGGGGGGGAAGGGAACACGCACGACGCGCATCTGAGGTGTCTCACGCGCACTTGCGCGCTTCTCCCACAGAGCCGGCTTTTATGTATGAGAGTGGGGGTTCTAGTGAATCCAACTCGAGTACATGCTCTGTGGATTCAAGAGATAGAGACGCGGCTTGTGTGATGCCCTTTCGTCTACGGCCCGTCCTTGGGGGGCGGGCCGGAGGACTACCCAAGGTTCGCCAGGGCTGCGGTTCTGACAGAACATTATTCGGCTTGGAGTCGCCTGGTTTTACTTCTAGGACCCACTTGGCTGGGGGGAGTAATCAGGCGGGGCTATGCGCTACAGTTTGCCCGTCAACCCCCGCGTTTTTCAGGGATTCTCTGGACGCGTATGGCGGAGCAGGAGAAACTATCCTGTTTGAGAAACGAGGTGTCTACTCTGCTGCAGAAGGAGGTCGTAGAACTGGTCCCTGCAGCCGAGATGATGACAGGGTTTTACTCCCGGTACTTCCTCGTGGCGAAGAAGACCGGGGGTTGGAGGCCCATTTTGGACCTCAGCTATCTGAACAAGTTCATAGCTACCCGCCCGTTTCGCATGTTGACGGTCAAGAAACTGCTTTCAGGTGTATGTCCAGGAGATTGGATGACATCTATCGACCTGACCGACGCGTACTTTCACATACCGATAGTCAAGAGACATCGAAAGTACTTGCGTTTCGCCCTCGAGGGTCGGGTGTTTCAGTACACTCGACTCCCGTTCGGCTACTCTCTGGCACCCAGGACCTTCACCAAGTGTGTGGAAGCGGCAGTGGAGCCTTTGAGAGTGAGTGGGGTAAGGATCTTGACCTATCTGGACGACTGGTTGATCCTTGCCAGGTCAGAGGCAGAAAGTTACGCTCACACACAGAAGGTGTTGAGCCATATTGCCACCCTGGGGTTCACAGTGAACCTCAGCAAGAGCGCTCTGACTCCAGTTCAACAGTTAGTTTACCTGGGGGTACTGTTGAACTCGGAGGAAGGATACGCGCGCCTCCCGGACGTGCGTATCCAGCCCATTCTCCGACTGACAACACAGTTGCTGGAAGCTCGGTGTCACGTGACAACAGCAGGCACTGTTATGTCCCTCCTGGGGCTCATGGCGGCAGCCCACACGGTTGTTCGGCTGGGCTTGCTGCACATGAGGGAGCTTCAGAGATGGTTGGTCGTCTCAAGCTAGACCTCAAGCGGGAAAGAGGTCGGAAAGTGCGCCTTCCCGCTCGGGTTTTGCAGGACATCCAGTTTTGGAACTCTCACGCCAACCTCAGGCGGAGAGTTCCATTGGGTTGCGTCCTTCGTTACACTCAAGTGTTTACAGACGCTTCCCTGACAGGTTGGGGAGGCACCTCGGATCAGGCCTAAGCCAGTGGGGTCTGGAGCAGTCCGGTGCTCAGACACATAAACTGGCTAGAGCTGAAGGCGATTCACAATGTCCTGCTTCACCTCTCTCCCCAACTGTCACAGTCCAACGTCCTAGTATTTTCAGACAGCTCCACCGCCGTGGCGTACGTAAATCGCCAAGGTGGAGTCAGATCCCCAGCCCTTCTGTGTGTGGCAAGGAAGATTTGGCTGTGGGCGGACTGTCACCTGCTTTCGCTCAGAGCCCAGCACGTCCCGGGCGAGCTGAATGCAGTAGCGGACAGACTGTCGAGGGGGGCCGTCCAGGACGAATGGGGTCTGTCCGAGGCAGTGGCAAGCGAGATCTGGTCTCGATTCGGTCACCCGGTTGCAGACCTCTTCGCCAGCAAGGAGAACTTCAAATGCCCTCTTTGGTTCTCCCTCAGGGCTTCGGATCGCCCCCCACTAGGCGTGGACGCTTTAGCCCATTCGAGGTGGCCGGTCGGTCTGCTGTTCGCCTTCCCTCCTCCGCGGCTCCTTCTCCCCTTGATTCGGAGGACGAGGCGGGGGGGGCTGAGGTTAATTCTAGTGGCACCAGACTCCCCGGGGGCGCTCTGGTTCCCAGAGCTGGTGCGCATGGCGGTCGGGGCCCCGTGGGCCATCCCTTGGGGCCCCGCTGCCCTGTGTCAGGCGGGGGGGACACTGACAGCGCCCCCGGTGCTGGGCCGGCCTCCCAAGATGTGGCTCCTGCACGGGACGAGCTGATCGGGACCTTGGACCCGGACGTTCTCCACACGCTGGAGAACGCCCGGGCCCCATCAACACGTAGGCTTTATGCCTCAAAGTGGGGGATATTCTCCCGCTGGTGTTCAGACAGGTCCTTGGACCCCAGCTCTTGTTTGGTCTCCGCTATCCTGTCTTTCCTGCAACATTTGCTGGATAACGGGCGGACTGTGGCGACACTGAGAGTGTTCGCATCAGCCATAGCGACGAGGCATGTCGGTTTTGAGGGTGCTTCGGTTCGCGCCCACCCCTTGGTGGCGCGTTTCCTGCGGGGTGCCTGCAGGCTTCGACCTCCTGCAAGGCCTTCCAGCCCTCAGTGGGATCTCCAGTTGGTACTGGACTCTCTCACAGGCCCGACCTTCGAGCCTCTTGACCAAGTCCCACTGGATATCTTGTCTTTCAAGGTATCGCTCCTTCTGGCACTAACAACCACGAAGAGAGCAAGTGAGCTTTGTGCCCTCTCCATTAGCCCTGAGTGTCTTTCCTTTGGCGTCGAGGAGTCTTCGGTGTCTTTGCGTCCTAACCCAGCGTTCCGCCCGAAGATTCTGAGTTCCTTGTTCCGGGCGACGACCTTCATGCTGCGGGCCTTTCACCCGCCGCCTCACTCGGACCCGGGTCGGGAACGTCTCCACCTGTTGTGTCCAGTGAGGGCGTTGGCCTGTTACTTGCGGCGGGTGGCCGAGTTTAGGCGCTCTGATGCCCTTTTTGTCTGCCACGGTAGATGCCGGCGGGGAGAGGCGGTCTCCCCCCCAGAGGTTCTCTCATTGGGTGAGATCGGCCATTATCCGGGCCTACCGAGCAGCGGGTGGATCCGCTCCTAGCGGTCTGAGGGCACATTCCACCCGTGGCGTGGCAGCCTCAGTGGCTCTTTTGCGGGGTGTGGCAGCAGAGGATATCTGCTCTGCTGCCTCTTGGGCGTCCACGTCTACCTTCGCTAAGGCCTATCTCCTCGACGTAACGGCGGGATCAGTAGCTCATACTGTTTTGAGCGCTGTTGTGCCCCCCTCAGGGCCCACGGCTCAAGTGGGTTTGGACCCTGGGCCGGCGGGGCCCTAGTGATGCTGCTCCAGGAGCGGCGTCCAGCTGGGGGTACATTTATCCCGTCAGGCTTCGCCTTTTGGGTAAACCCATAGCGAAGCCGTTGGAGGGCGGAGCACCAATGACGTAGAACCCCTGAGTTATCTATCATAACCTCAGGTTCTACGAGTTGGTGCGAAGCCCTCCAACCTCGTCGCCCAGCGGCCGCCCTTCTCGCTGAGTTTTCAGTTGGAGAAAGTGCGGCGGGTGCTTCCCGCCTTTATAGGAAGGTACTGCCCCCTGCTGGGTGGCGAGTTCATTAAGCTTTCTCAGAGACGAGGCGGTGCCTCGGGGTAAACCCATAGCGAAGCTGTTGGAGGGCTTCGCACCAACTCGTAGAACCTGAGGTTATGATAGATAACTCAGGGGTTCTCGGGTCACACGTGTTGATCATTCCTGCTTGTTGTAGTTTAGGTACATTTTTTGTTCAATAAATGTACTTTGGTTCTCCAAGCTGTGTGTGGCTGCTGCATTTGTTGTGGTCCGAGAGCCGACCATAACAAATTGGGAGCTCGTCCAAACTAGGAGTAAAGAGTGTGGTAGACCCGAACGGGTCCACGAAAGGTGAGTGTTGACCGTTAAAAGCGCACATGTTGGCCTCTATTGAGGTCCTCTGTAGGAGTAGCGCGTTTCCCCTTTGGGATTCGTTGGCGGGTGATTGTAGTGTGAGGTGAAAGTGGTTCGAGCAATTGTCTCGGGAGGACTCCATAGACTCGGAGGGGTTGCCAGCTTGCTGGTCACTTTTGCCACTCTACTGATTTACAGTGCGTAAATACCCGCCGTCAGTAGCCCCTGAAGACTAGTGTGCACTTTAGTTGGGTTGGGTAGTTGGAGGGGATATTTGACTAAGAGGTGGTTTTCGGAGCAAGTGCTGCATTTCTGCTCAATACGGTGCATTTTTGTGATTCCGTTTGCTGGTTTATGTTCACGTGCAAAATGAGTATTGATGAAGCTTTCTATGAGGCTCCGTCAGAGGAGCTGCTGGAGCAGTGCACACGAGAACAGTTGGTTAAAATAGAACATTTTGACATTTCTGTGGGTGATAAACGGTTTAAAGATGATGTTAAGGATATTATTAAGTCTAACTTGTGGGAAATGAAGGTTTTGAAATCATCTGTGATGCCACTCCCACCTGTTTGTCCAACTGAGTTTTGAGCAGCAGAAGGAATTATTGTGTCTACGCATGCAGATGGAAACTGAGAAGTAAAACGGATAAAACCGGAGTCCGTTACCGTCGCTCCAACACGACGTCACCTCCGGGTCTTAATACTTTGCTTTATGGAGAAAAAAGGATCAATTCAGAGTGTACGGTCGTTTATTCACCGCTTCAAAACAAACAAACATAGAAACTTTTACGATCGATCGGACTCGCTCTTTGCCGGCAGCTGTACAGGTCAATAGCTCCGGGAAAGACGGTCTTGGGTTATGGGTTGTCTCTACATTTAAGGGAAAGTTTCCTGTCCAGGGGGTCGCCTATTCCGGGGCAGTGGTTCTTTTATGTTAACTTCTGTTTCGAGTCACCTGGAGAGTAACTTCCTTCCTTGCCTGTTGTGTGGGCAAGTTTCTTTGTCTTCCAGCCCCCCTCTTTTGGGTGTGTTCCGTGTTGCCCTTTTGTTTCACGTCCACAGGTGTGAACAGAGCAGACAGACAGTCCTTCATTAAATCGCTGAATAATCTCTAGTCTGTTTCAAGCTACCCTTGACACAGTGTATATCAGTATGCAAGTGAAATGTTGGTTGTGAATGTGTATTTAAACGTTTAAGCTCTTAGATGAGGCTAGTATTTTATACTCTATATTTTGATCATCTTTTTAGCATTAATTTAACTTATGGCGTATACGTATAGTGTAGAATAATTTCCAATCTAACAGAAGGTTACTCTTGAGAAGTTGAGACGGTGGACTGAATTGGCTAACTTGGAGGTAGAAACTGAGAAGTTAAAGTTAATGAAAGAAGGAATATTGGGTGACAAAATGGGGACGAGGGAAGACTCGCCGGATGACGAGGGTGCCCGTGATATTCTGAGAAGTCTCAGTTTAGTGCCTCCCTGAGCGGGAGATTAAGATTTTTTTTTTCTTTATTCGAACGTGTGGCAGACGCGAGGGGTTGGATGGACTCCGACCGCACACTTTTGTTGCAGTGTGTTTTCACAGAGCGCTCTCAGGAGGCTTTGTCGTCGTTGTCAGACCTTCCTTCATGATCTGATCCAGACTTGCACCCCAGCTCGGGCTCTGAGGTCTGTGGATCAGAATCTACTTATGGTTCCACGCACACGGTTCAGGACCAGAGGAGAGAAATCCTTCCAGACTGTTGCTCCTAAGCTTTGGAACCATCTTCTCTCTCTTTGCGCTTGATGGATCTACTGACTCCTTTAAGAAACATCTTAAGAAGTTTTTATTTGTTCAGGCTTTTCCCTGAGTTTCTGGAACTCCTGTTATCAGTTTTATCTTGACCTTTAAAGTATATGCTTTATTGAATATTGTTGAAGCGCTTTGTGAACCTGGTCTGGAAAAACGCTCTATAAATACAAATTACTTATGTTTTGAAAAAAGATGGTATTTTCTCTGAAGTAACATTAGTCTGTTAGCTGAAAAAAAAAATGAAGCTCCTCTTTAACATTGATGTACATCAGTGCAACAAACACCAACTGAAGTGAACTGTTTTTTCCACTGAGTTAAATACTGCTTTCTTGGTTCTTTTCTGTGTGTGAAAAGTAATTTGCACTGTGTGATATATTGTTTCCTCTTTATCTCTGTCGTCGTTTACTATGTTCTTTATATTAGACTTTAAGACTTTCTTTTATTGTCATTGCACAGAAAACACAGTGAAACTGGCAACAGAATTGCGTCGCTTGCTTGGCAAACAAACACAGCAGAGTGAAGGTATATACAAAAGTATAAATATTAGTAAGTTAGAAATAGCGCAATATAGTACAAACAGAATAAATAAATAACGTTTTAAATATTGCATAGAATTACTGTATATAAAAGTGTAAATATTAACAAGTTAAAAATAGTGCAATATGGTATTAATAGAATAAATACAAAATATAATTTAATACTTTAAATATTATTACATTGGAGTTATAATACCTTTTCAGACACTGTACTTATTGTTGACGACTATTTTTAATGCAATATGTTGTATTTTTGTTTGCTCATTTTTCCTAGAGGATGATTCAAAAAAGTACATTTTTCAATGTGTACATTGCTGTTTGTTAAGGATGTTGTTGTGTGGTATAATTGTTTTAAGGGTTGTAAGGTCTTTAAATTTTCCCAATCTAAAAAAAAAGTTGAGTAATACAAATTTAAAGTTTTGCAAAAAGTATTTACTCGATTTTCTGAGACACTGTCTCTGTGTTATCTCGACCTTTTGAGTATTTATTTTATTGAGTATTTTTTTTATTGTTTCAGCGCTTTGTGACCCTGGTCTGGAAAAAGCGCTCTATAAATATATTACTTACTCGAGTGTTTCATTCAGAACTTAATCGAGTTTGTTTAAAAAAAATTAAATAATAATTAAATGTCAATTTACGTTGTATGTATGTATATATGAAGTAATTTACAGACATTTAATCCGCAAACAAAATAGAAAACCTTTCCAGCAGGTGTTCATAAGGGGGAGGAGTCATCCACGCAGTTCTTTTTTCTTTTTTTTTTACTTGTTTATTGTCAATTTACATCAATCATAGATGTAGATAGATATACATACAAGTTACTCCTATTAGAGTCACCCATCAGTTGGATATAAGAACAGTAATACAAAGGCAAATCAAACAAAAGAAAAATAAATAAAAGAATACAAAAAATATAAAATAAAAAAAACAACATCAACAACCTTTACCTTGAGATAAATTAAGATAGAGCTAAACATTCAGTTCGACAGTATCTGTGTTCAGATTGGGCATCTCAGTTATACTTTTAGTTCTTCAGAACTGAAACAAAAGAAGGGGTGAAGAGGAAAGGAAGTAAAGACAAATCCATAAAAACAAATCACAACTGTATTACAATACTATTACAACATTAATTGCTCACCAACCAACCAGTTCTTGACTGTAATAATGAATGACAGGAGACCATCTTTTTTCAAACAAAGGGACCTTAAGTTGCAGTTGGTCATTTTTTTTACATCTGGTAAACTTTAGTGTCTGTTTCCATTGATCCAATGTTGGCAGGTTTATTTTTATCCAGTGAATTGTGATCATTTTTCTTGCAGTTAACAACAGTATGTGTAGTAAATAGAGTTGGTCTTTGGTATACAAATGTTCTTTTGATACATCCAGAAGATACAGTAGAGGGTCCAGAGGAATGTCTTTTGCCATGATAGTCTTGATCTCGCCCCCAATATTTGTCCAAAATGCCCGTATGTTTGGACAGTCCCAAAATATGTGAGTGATCACCAACCATTCCACACTTCCTCCAACACATGTCATTGGTTCCATCTTTAAACTTACTGGACACTAACAGAGTTCGAAAGAACCTCATTTTTATTTTCCAACCAAATTCTTTCCATATTTGGCTTCCGATTCCTTTATGGCAGCCTGCAACCCTATTTTCCCAAATGTCATCTTCCAAAATAGTATTCAATTTCCCATTGCTGTTTAATGTGAAGAGTGTTATCTGTTGTATCAGATGGTAGTCTTTTATAGATCTGAGATACAAGCTTTTTTGGTGGTAGAACTTGTTTGAATACCAAAGAAAGACATTTTCAATACTCGTCATTTCCCTCATGATATTCCCCAGATCTTTATGTTTTGTAATATAATTTCTTATCTGCAAGTAACGGAAAAAGTCACTTTTTTTAATTATGTTTGTTGTTTAGCTGTTTGAAGGATTTAAAATAATTTCCTTCATAAAGTTGGTCAATTATTTTCAATCCTTTTTCTGCCCATTTTCTGAAAGTGTTATCATTGATGGATGGTGAAAATTCTATATTATCAACTATTGGCATAGATCTAGTTAGTCCCATGACTCCTCTCACCTGCTTTTGAACTGCTTTCCATATTTTTATTGTATATTTGAGCCACACATGGTCTATTTTAAGTTTCTTTTGGTCTGTTGGCTCGAACAAGGTAGAGTTGACAAAGACACCTGGAGTATTGAGCTTTGTTCGATCAACACCCAGTCTATTTCAGGTCTTTAACCACCCAGGCCACCAAGGCTCTAAGCTGCACTGCCCAGTAGTAAAGTTTTAGATCGGGTAGGCCAAGTCCTCCTTTATCTTTTGGTGACATCAATATTTTTAATCTAATTCTTGGTCTTTTGTTTTGCCGGATAAATTGTGATATGAGTTTGTTGATCGAATTAAACGTGGTGCTTGGGACAATTATTGGGAGAGATTGAAATAAGAACAGGAATCGAGGGAGAATGTTCATTCTTATGGTCTCGATTCTGCCAAACATTGACAACGGTAGCTTGTTCCATCTGTTAATGTCCTTTTTATTTCCTTTATTAAAGTGTCATAGTTGGAGGAGAATAGTTGCAAAAATCTTTGAGATAGATTAACTCAAAGATATTTGAAACCATTTCCAGGCTGTTTAAATGAAACCATGTTATCAAGTTGTGTTGGCCATCATCATCAATTCAGACTTTGTCATATTAATCTTATATCCTGAGATGGAGCTGTATTGGTCTAGATTTTGTAATAATGCAGGGCTTGATTTACTCGGTTCCTCTAGAAATAATAAATCATCTGCGAAAAGCGCAAGTTTATGTTCTTTGTTTCCGTTATCCAATATTCCTTTTATAGTGGAGTTACAGCTGATCAGCTCAGCCAATGGTTCGATGCTGATGGCGAATAATGTTGGAGAAAGGGCGTCTCCCTGACCTGTACCACGACCCAAGGGGAAAAACTTGGAGCAATGCCCATTAACCCCAACTCTTGATTTAGGTATAGATTTTGTAGAAAACTTGAATCCACTTTCTGAATGTTTTATTGAAGCCCATATGCTTTAAGGTATGTTGGAGAAACACCCAGTCAACCCGGTCGAAGGCCTTTTCTGCGTCTAAGGAACATTGACGTAGTTTCTCTTTTGTATACGGTTGACTGCAAGTTAAGAGCTTTTCTGACGTTGTCAGTACCTTGTCTGTTTTTAATAAAGCCTGTCTGATCTGGTTTTATTAATTTTTGAATATAGTTCTGTATCTGTTTGATATAATAGATGTCAGAATTTTAAGATCAACACAGAGGAGGCTAATAGGTCGATATGAGGCACATAAAGTTGGGTCTTTATTTTCCTTGTAAATTACGCTTATTAATGCCTCTGACCATGAACCTGGTGGATCTCCCTTGGTCAGGGCATAGTTATAGATTCGGCAGAGAACTGGACATAACTCGCTGATAAATGTGTTATAGTATTCGGCAGGGAAGCCATCAGTACCTGGTGCTTTGTTGTTTTTAAGTTTAAGAATGGTGTTTTTGATTTCCTCTTATCGGTGAGATGATCATATCAGCCTCCTGTTGTCAAACTGTTTAGTTTCACTGATTCAAAAAAGGCTTCAATATTCTGTATTTTGTCGGGTCCTTCATGCCCTTTGTATAATGTGTCATAGTAAGAAGCAAATGCATCTATAATTTCTTTAGGTTGTAGTAGCATCTGATTATTTAAGGACCTTTTAATTTTGTGCACTACTCTACTGGCCTGAGCTTTACGTAACTGGTAGGTCAGCAGGCGGCCTGCTCTGTTACCCATCTCATAGTATTTTCTACTTGCAAATCGAAGTGCCCCTTTGGCTTTAATCAGTAATCAGATTTTTTTGATCGTTGATATTCTATCTCTAATTTCTTTCTCTAATTGCAATTGTTCATTTAGCTTCTTTTTTCTAGATGAGATGGCAATAATATTGCCCCTCATTACTGCTTTAGCGCCATCCCATAGTGTAGATAGTGACACCATATTATTGTCATTAATAGTAAAGTATTCAGAGAGTTGTTGGGCAATGTCGTTTCTGATAGTTTCGTCGTTAAGTAATGACACGTTTAATCTCCAATATTTTGTTCCATCACTTTGCCCTACTTGTAAATGTAGTGTGACTGGGGCGTGATCAGATATGGTTATGAGTTCTATAGTGCATTCAACAGCTCTATACGCGTCAGAACTTGAAATGAGAAACATATCCAGTCTTGAATAGCTGCCATGAACCTGTGACATAAAAGTAAAGTCCTTTACTCTAGGATATATATCAACTAAAGTTCTTCAATCATACACTCCAGGGCACGTGATTTCTTGGTTAATGGTCCTGCGGGAAGTCGGTCCAAGTTCTGTCTCAAAACACAATTGAAATCACCTCCAATTAAAATAATTCCTTCTGCATGTTTAGCTAGTAATAATGAAATATTTGTATAGAAGTCTGCAGTGTCCTCATTTGGGCCATATATGTTAACAAGTGTTATTTTTATGCCGCTTATGAATCCGATGACCATCACATATCTCCCCTGCTCATCTTCTATTGTAGTTTCATGTTTGAAGTATGCCAGTTTGCCTATAAGAACGGCAACTCCTCTTTTTACCATGTTTAAAGGAAGCACTAAATGCCTGATCAACCCATTCTTTTCAATGTTTTATGTTCATTTGTGTCTAAATGAGTGTCCTGGATCATTGCTATAGAACAGTGCATTTGTTTAAGTTGAATTGGTTTTTTCCGCTTTATAGGATTATTTATTCCCTTTACATTGTAAGTCACAAACTTTAACTTGTTCATAAGTTAGTGAATAAGTAAACTCGTCATTCCCTTCCTCTCAAAAACCCTCCATCGTAAACATTTCCCGAAATCTTCCATTGCTGAACTCGAACATAAACCCAAGATAATAATGAAGTTTCAACACGGTCTCAAGGTAGAACAAAACGCACTCAAAAACTATATAAACAAGATTCAAAAATAACTTCCACATACCCGACTGGAACCTTAGTTGTGTTATGCAGAAGCAATTACATTTTCTAACCTGATAGAGCCAGTTGCCCGATGAGTCCTGGGCAGAGGATGGTGACACTTCCTCCCGGGGTTCACACACCCAGTGTGAGTCTGCAGCTGTAGTCAGGTGTGAGTCTGCAGCTGTAGTCAGGTGTGAGTCTGCAGCTGTTGTCAGGTGTGAGTCTGCAGCTGTAGTCAGGTGTGAGTCTGCAGCTGTAGTCAGGTGTGAGTCTGCAGCTGTTGTCAGGTGTGAGTCTGCAGCTGTTGTCAGGTGTGAGTCTGCAGCTGTTGTCAGGTGTGAGTCTGCAGCTGTTGTCAGGTGTGAGTCTGCAGCTGTTGTCGGGTGAACTAAGCAGTCGCTGCACATGAGGAAAGAACTCTCTTTCAGAGCCGTCGTTAAGCTCCGTCAAAAGTGGCTTTAACATCCGTGCTCGTCAGCTCCTCGTCTCCTCCCGGCTCTGCTCCTTGTCTCCACCGTTCATCTTCTCGCACCTGAATGTCAAGTTTGCGCAGCGCTGGCATCGGTGAGTGAAGGGAAAACTTTCTCGCCGTTCTCCGTGGACATGTTGAGCAGGTAGATGCACCTGCTGTGATGTTGTTGAGCTTCAGCTGTTTGATCACCGCTCGCACCTGAGCTCGCCTTCGCTGCACCTCCGGCGAATAATCGTGGTCAAAGAACATCGGCTTGTTGTTGTACAGGACTCGTCTTTGACTCCATGCATGTTTCATGACAACTTCTTTGGTAGAGAAGTCCAGAAACCTTTGGTAGAGAAGTCCAGAAACCTTTGGTAGAGAAGTCCAGAAACCTTTGGTAGAGAAGTCCAGAAACCTTTGGTAGATAAGTCCAGAAACCTTTGGTAGAGAAGTCCAGAAACCTTTGGTAGAGAAGTCCAGAAACCTTTGGTAGAGAAGTCCAGAAACCTTTGGTAGAGAAGTCCAGAAACCTTTGGTAGAGAAGTCCAGAAACCTTTGGTAGAGAAGTCCAGAAACCTTTGGTAGATAAGTCCAGAAACCTCACCACTATCGATCTCGGTGCAGCGTCAGGGTCGCTCTCTCCATTTGAAAGTTAATGCTGGCAGTTGATGGATGGTCGACTTCAACATTTGTTGCAGAAAACTTTTCATGTTCTCACCCTCAGACCCTTCTGGAACTTGATATATCCGCAGGTTGTTGCGTCGCGACCTATTTTCCAGGTCCTCATTCCGGGCCGTCAGGCTCGCTTCTCGCTGACGAAGATAACGAAGGGTTCGTCCGTGTAGCTTCTGTGTCTCTTCGCCACTTATTCTGTTTCTGTTGTCGCTCCTCCAGCTGCTTGATGCCTTGCTTGAGTTCTTGAAGTGAAGTCTCCAGTTTAGCACGCGCAAGACCCCCTGCAGTTTGCCTACCAGCCAGCAGTTGGTGTGGAAGATGCCATCCTCCCCCTCATGCATCAGACCTACTCCCACTTGGATAAAGGTAAGGTAAGGTAAAACTTTATTGATCCCTCAGGAGGTCTCCTTCGGGAAATTGTTTTTTACCAATAGCCAGCAATTTTTCATAAACAATAAAAAATAATACATAAAAAATAAAATAAGAAGAACAAAAAGAGGAAGAACAAGATGACACAATCTAAGTCTAAAGACAAAGACAAAGAACATAGGTCAAGGAATGAAAAACAACAAAGACAAAGGATACAAAGACTAACATGGAACAGAACGTCCAGATACTCTCACTCCACTCCTGCCCCCGAACCCAGAATTGTACAATTTAATAGCCCGAGGGATGAATGAGTCCCTGAGTCTATTTGTTTTGCACCTGGGTAGGAGCATTCGTGCACTCATTCTGCTTCTCTGCTCACTGATGACAGTGTTCAGAGGATGACTGTCATCATCCATGATGGACAGTAGTTTGTTCAATGATCTCCTCTCAGCAACTGTCACCAGTGAGTCCAGCTTCATTCCAACCTCAGAGCCAGCCCTCCTGATCAACCTGTCCAACCTGTTGACACTCCTCTTGGACACATTTCCACCCCAACACACCACAGCATAGAACATGACACTGGCCACCACAGACTGGTAGAACATGCAGAGGAGCTTCTTGCAGATGTTAAATGATCGAAGCCTCCTCAGAAAGTACAGTCTACTCTGAACCTTCTTGTATACATGGTCTGTGTTGCAGGACCAGTCCAGTTTACTGTCCATCCACACACCGAGGTACTTATAGTTGTCAACTATCTCCAACTCGTCGCCTCTGATGGACACTGGACGTGGCTTTGTCCTGGACCTCCCGAAGTCCAAGACCAGCTCCTTGGTCTTTGAGGTTTTCAGCTGCAAGTGGTTCCTCTCACTCCAGTCCACAAAGTCACGTATCGGACTCCTGTACTCGTCTTCGCTGTTGTCCCTGATGCATCCAACAATGGCAGTGTCGTCAGCATACTTCTGGACGAGACTCAGCTCTGAGTTGTAGCAGAAGTCCGAAGTGTAGATGGTGAAGAGGAGAGGGGCCAGTACTGTCCCCTGAGGTGCTCCTGTACTGCACACCACAGTGTCAGACTTGATGTCCTTCAGCCTGACATACTGTGGTCGATCAGTAAGATAGTCCGTAATCCAGGAGACCAGACCAGGGTCCACATGCATCTTAGTCAGTTTGTACTGCAGCAGAGTGGGTTGGATAGTGTTGAAGGCACTAGAAAAGTCCACGAACAGGATTCTCACTGAACCGCTTCCTTTATCCAAGTGGGAGTAGGTCCGATGCAGGAGGTGAAGGATGGCATCTTCCACACCAACTGCTGGCTGGTAGGCAAACTGCAGGGGGTCTTGCGCATGCTGGACTTGTGGCCTGAGATGTTTGAAGACCAGCCGCTCCAGTGTCTTCATCAGCTGCGAAGTCAGTGCCACCGGTCTGTAATCATTCAGCACACTCGGTCGGGTCTTTTTAGGGACTGGAACGATACAGGAAGTCTTCCACAGAGTTGGTACTTTCCCCAGCCGTAGACTGAGGTTGAAGACATGCTGGAGCGGCTCAGCTAGTTCAGCAGCGCAGGTCTTTAGCAGTCGAGCAGACACCTTATCAGGGCCAGCAGCCTTCCCTGGACGAATCCTCCGAAGTACATCCTGTACCTGGAGTGAGGTGAAGCTGGGAAGTGGTTGTGTGGAGCTGAGGGGGGCACAAGAAGGTGGGGCAGGTCCTGAGGCGGGCAGCAATGAGGGTGAGGTGACCTGCTCAAACCTGTTGAAAAAGTTGTTCAGTCAATTTGCCTCCTCCACCGTGTCCACTGCAGTCAGAGAGGCCTTGGTCTTGTGTCCAGTGATGGTTTTAACACCATCCCAGACCTCTCTTATTTCTTCTCGGCTCAGCTTCTCCTCCAACCTCCTCCTGTAGGTGTCCTTTGCCTCCTTCAAGCATCGCTTCACCTCCTGCTGAGCTGATCTCATGGCGTCCCTGCTCCTGAATGCCACTTTCTTCCTGTTAAGGACATCCTTGACCTCCTTTGTTACCCACGGTTTATTATTAGGGTAACAGCGGACAGTCTTAGTAGGGGCGACAACGTCCAAGCAGAAATTTAAATAATCTGTTAGACAGTGTGTCTGACCCTCGATGTCCTCACCATGAGACCTCAGCAGCACATCCCAGTCTGTTGTTTCAAAGCAGTCTCTGATGGCGTCCTCCACAGCTGGTGTCCACTTTCTGATTGTCTTAGTGGTCACAGTCTGTCTCTGCACCAGAGGAATGTACTGTGACTGAAGGTGGACCAGGTTGTGATCGGACCTTCCAAGTGGAGGAAGAGGTTTGACTCTGTAGGCGTCCTTCAAGTTGGAATAAAGAAGGTCAATTGTCCTGTTATTCCTGGTGGGACAATCAACAGCCTGATGGAAAGTATTTTTTAATTTTTTTGTCATTGTGTGCATCTTCTCACAGGCAGATGCAGCCGCAGCGCTTGGAGGAATGTAGACACACAGCGTGATCACATGACTGAACTCACGCGGTAGATAATATGGACGCATGCTGACAGCCAACAGTTCTAAATCTTGACAACACGAGACGTTCTTCACAGTAACGTGTCCCGGACTACACCAGCGTTTATTCACGTAAATGATCAGACCTCCTCCTCTGCGCTTCCCACACGCGTCTGCGTCTCTGTCCGCTCTGACGGTGCTGAAACCTGGCAGCTCCACATGTGAGTCCGGAGTCAGCTGAGTGAGCCACGTCTCCGTGAAGATCAACAAGCTGCTCTCTCTGAAGATCCGCTGGTTGTTGAGGGCAGACAGCTCGTTGATCTTATTCGTCAGTGAATTGACGTTCCCCATCGTGATCGTTGGGATCGTTGGTCTGTGACGTCTCCGATTGTCCGTTAGCTTAGCCTTTAGCCTCTTGCCTGCCCGACAGCCTCTGTACCGGCGCTGAAGTTCGATCGGGATCTTGTGGCGATCTCCAGCCCGTGCCATTGACTTCAGCGACAGTAGATCCTCTCTTGAGTAAACAAGACGATTCTCTCCATATTCAAAAGAATCCATTAAAAAAATTATATTAAAAAAAAATTAATAAAAAACAGAAAATTTTAGAAATTGCTGCGGAGCTACTGGAAGAGGCAGCCGTCCTCGTCGGCGCCTTTAATCCTTTTAAAGGAAGCGGTTCAGTGGGAAACCTGTTCCTGGACTTTTCTAGTGCCTTCAACACTATCCAACCCACTCTGCTGCAGGACAAACTGACTAAGATGCATGTGGACCCTGGTCTGGTCTCCTGGATTACGGACTATCTTACTGATCGACCACAGTATGTCAGGCTGAAGGATATCAAGTCTGACACTGTGGTGTGCAGTACAGGAGCACCTCAGGGGACAGTACTGGCCCCTCTCCTCTTCACCATCTACACCTCAGACTTCTGCTACAACTCAGAGCTGAGTCTTTTCCAGAAGTATGCTGACGACACTGCCATTGTTGGATGCATCAGGAACAACAGCGAAGACGAGTATAGGAGTCTGATAAGTGACTTTGTGGACTGGAGTGAGAGGAACCACTTGCAGCTGAACACCTCAAAGACCAAGGAGCTGGTCTTGGACTTCGGGAGGTCCAGGACAAAGCCACGTCCAGTGTCCATCAGAGGCGACGAGTTGGAGATAGTGGACAACTATAAGTACCTCGGTGTGTGGATGGACAGTAAACTGGACTGGTCCTGCAATACAGACCATGTATATAAGAAGGTTCAGAGTAGACTGTACTTTCTGAGGAGGCTTCGATCATTTAACATCTGCAAGAAGCTCCTCTGCATGTTCTACCAGTCTGTGGTGGCCAGTGTCATGTTCTATGCTGTGGTGTGTTGGGGTGGAAATGTGTCAAGAGGAGTGTCAACTGGTTGGACGGGTTGATCAGGAGGGCTGGCTCTGTGGTTGGAATGAAGCTGGACTCACTAGTGACAGTTGCTGAGAGGAGATCATTGAACAAACTACTGTCCATCATGGACGATGACAGTCATCCTCTCAGCACTGTCATCAGTGAGCAGAGAAGCAGAATGAGTGCACGAATGCTCCTACCCAGGTGCAAAACAAATAGACTCAGGGACTCATTCATCCCTCGGGCTATTAAATTGTACAATTCTGAGTTTGGGGGCAGGAGTGGAGTGAGAGTATTTGGATGTTCTGTTCCATGTTAGTCTTTGTATCCTTTGTCTTTGTTGTTTTCTTTTACCTATGTTCTTTGTCTTTATCTTTATACTTAGATTGTGTCATCTTGTTCTTTCTCTTTATTTTCTTGTTCTTATTTAATTTTTGATGTATTATTTTTTATTGTTTATGAAAAATTGCTGGCTACTGGAAAAAACAATTTCCCGAAGGAGAGCTCCTGAGGGATCAATAAAGTTTTACCTTACCTTACCTTACCTTAGTCAGAGTCTGTCTGGTGTGACTCTGGCCTTCTCTCTTCACGGAGGCTCGTTAGCTCCGCCATTAGCGTCGACTCCGGCTCGTCAGCGATATCATCTGTTATTTTCAAGTTCTTTTCCAATTTGTCGACTCGTTCCCTTTCCTCTGGACGAGGTTGCGTCTGATTCCTGGCGTTACGATGGAGTCGCACACTACGGTAAGAAAAATAATCCCTCGCTTTCAATGACGTCAGTTGGTGATGGATTCGATGTTTTTTTAAACGTTTGAATGTTTAAAGAAATGTACTTCGTTGAGTTAAAGTTGTTAGAAGTTTTGAATGCGGCGTTAAATCAAACCGTTGGCTTCAGTAAAGTTGGCGCGATTTTGGCAGATTCGATCTTTGTGCGGTAATAACTCGGGAACGCTAAGGTGTTGAATTACAAATATTATCTTTTTCTAATCAGAGTTAATATGTACGTTAATATTTCGTCATATTGTCCTGATAAAATACACGGATCTCTATGTAGGCAGCAAGTGAGGCGGCGTATAAGGGACCGGCCTCCAATAGACAAACACCGAAAAAGGGTTGACTTCTTTATAACTCCTTAATTTTAGTTTTTATGGTCACCATGATCATGTGATTAAAGAAGGGCCTCCATATATATGTTACTACACATTAGATGTTTTAATTTCTTCTTTAAATCAATATTTTCATGCAATATTTCATACATTTTGTAATAGATTTAATTACAACTCTGGTCACCAAATTCATAAGCTATTACAAAATGTATGTGAAATATTATACAGAAATGGTCATATATCACGCTATTGTTGCTGTTTACGTGCGATCAACAGATATTTTCTTCAAAAATGAGGGTGTAGTACATAGCTAGTGTAACAGTGATCAAAAAACGTTGGGCTTTGTTATTTTTAATAACTCGTATAAAGAGGTATTAGAGCGCAAAGATCGAATCTGTCAATATCGAGCCAATTAACCTAAGTTAACGGTTTTCATCAGGCCTCAGTCGGATTAAACTACAGCTGTGCAGCATTGACACGTTAGCATCACTAGTTTACATCCTTCAAGTGTGTCGTGTATTGTGTTCACTTGTGTGTTTATCATCCTCTCGGAATAGTTTGATTCATTTGTTTGAAACCTTTTTTTTTAATTAGTAATTTAAAATAAATTGATTGCTTAAATATATCAATCATCAATTTAAAACTATCTAGATACATAATTCCTGTGAGAGTAAAAATGATCAATAATTCTGCTTTGATTTTTCTGGGACTACTGTGTTTTTTTTCTCAGTGTTATCTTGATCTTTTAAGTGTATTTTTATTAAAATCTTTTAAGCACTTAGTGACCCAGGTCTAGAAAAGCGCTCTACAAATAAATTAATAATATTAATAAATAATAATAATAAATAAATATTTAAAAATTCTCTTGTTTAAAAACCTAAACTTTTTCCTCGTGTTTTGCAGCGTGAGTGTATTTCGATACATGTTGGCCAAGCCGGCATCAACATGGGCACTGCATGCTGGGAGCTGTACTGCCTGGAACATGGGGTCCAGACTGACGGGCAGACGTGGTCCAGGAACGTTAAAGAAGATTACTACAGTAATTTTTTTAATGAGACCAGAGCCGGGAAACCTGCCCCGAGAGCCATCTTTGTGGACCTGGAGCCCACAGTCATAGGTCGGTCCGTAGATGAGGAGGTGACGAGGCCTTAGTGTGTCTCAAATCACATACTTGTGTACTTCAACTTAGTATGTTTAGTGCATAAGTGCGTCTCAATTCTTAGTATGTAAATGTAGTGCTCCATACACACTAAACTGTCACTAAACTGAGTATGGATCGATAGACTCTTTCTACACTAAACGACTCCATCTTGGTGACGTTAACGTTGTGAACAAAGTTTTATATATTTATTATCATTATATGTTCATATACTCACAGGTGTATTTTCAGCAGCAGGAGGATTCTTGAAACCAAACGTGTGTCTTGTTACTACACTATCACAACACCAGAGTCAAGTACTGGACAATACTACACATATATACTTGTTACTACACTATCACAACACCAGAGTCAAGTACTGGACAATACTACACATATATACTTGTTACTACACTATCACAACACCAGAGTCAAGTACTGGACAATACTACACATATATACTTGTTACTTCACTATCACAACACCAGAGTCAAGTACTGGACAATACTACACATATATTCTTGTTACTTCACTATCACAACACCAGAGTCAAGTACTGGACAATACTACACATATATACTTGTTACTACACTATCACAACACCAGAGTCAAGTACTGGACAATACTACACATATATACTTGTTACTACACTATCACAACACCAGAGTCAAGTACTGGACAATACTACATGTATATTATACTTGTTACTACACTATCATTTGCAGAGACAGACTGTGACCACTAAGACAATCAGAAAGTGGACACCAGCTGTGGAGGACGCCATCAGAGACTGCTTTGAAACAACAGACTGGGATGTGCTGCTGAGGTCTCATGGTGAGGACATCGAGGGACAGACACACTGTCTAACAGATTATTTAAATTTCTGTTTGGACGTTGTCGCCCCTACTAAGACTGTCCGCTGTTACCCTAATAATAAACCGTGGGTAACAAAGGAGGTCAAGGATGTCCTTAACAGGAAGAAAGTGGCATTCAGGAGCAGAGACAGGGACGCCATGAGGTCAGCTCAACAGGAGGTGAAGCGATGCTTGAAGGAGGCAAAGGACACCTACAGGAGGAGGTTGGAGGAGAAGCTAAGCCGAGAAGAAATAAGAGAGGTCTGGGATGGTGTTAAAACCATCACTGGACACAAGACCAAGGCCTCTCTGACTGCAGTGGACACGGTGGATGAGGCAAATGGACTGAACAACTTTTTCAACAGGTTTGAGCAGGTCACCTCACCCTCACTGCTGCCCGCCTCAGGACCTGCCCCACCTTCTTGTGCCCCCCCCAGCTCCACAGAACCACTTCCCAGCTTCACCTCACTCCAGGTACAGGATGTACTTCGGAGGATTCGTCCAGGGAAGGCTGCTGGTCCTGATAAGGTGTCTGCTCGACTGCTAAAGACCTGCGCTGCTGAACTAGCTGAGCCACTCCAGCATGTCTTCAACCTCAGTCTACGGCTGGGGAAAGTACCAACTCTGTGGAAGACTTCCTGTATCGTTCCAGTCCCTAAAAAGATCCGACCGAGTGTGCTGAACGATTACAGACCGGTGGCACTGACTTCGCAGCTGATGAAGACACTGGAGCGGCTGGTCCTCAAACATCTCACGCCACAAGTCCAGCACGCGCAAGACCCCCTGCAGTTTGCCTACCAGCCAGCAGTTGGTGTGGAAGATGCCATCCTTCACCTCCTGCATCGGACCTACTCCCACTTGGATAAAGGAAGCGGTTCAGTGAGAATCCTGTTCCTGGACTTTTCTAGTGCCTTCAACACTATCCAACCCACTCTGCTGCAGGACAAACTGACTAAGATGCATGTGGACCCTGGTCTGGTCTCCTGGATTACGGACTATCTTACTGATCGACCACAGTATGTCAGGCTGAAGGACATCAAGTCTGACACTATGGTGTGCAGTACAGGAGCACCTCAGGGGACAGTACTGGCCCCTCTCCTCTTCACCATCTACACTTCAGACTTCTGCTACAACTCAGAGCTGAGTCTCGTCCAGAAGTATGCTGACGACACTGCCATTGTTGGATGCATCAGGGACAACAGCGAAGACGAGTACAGGAGTCTGATACGTGACTTTGTGGACTGGAGTGAGAGGAACCACTTGCAGCTGAACACCTCAAAAACCAAGGAGCTGGTCTTGGATTTCGGGAGGTCCAGGACAAAGCCACGTCCAGTGTCCATCAGAGGCGACGAGGTGGAGATAGTGGACAACTATAAGTACCTCGGTGTGTGGATGGACAGTAAACTGGACAGGTCCTGCAACACAGACCATGTGTATAAGAAGGTTCAGAGTAGACTGTACTTTCTGAGGAGGCTTCGTTCATTTAACATCTGCAAGAAGCTCCTCTGCATACCAGTCTGTGGTGGCCAGTGTCCTGTTCTATGCTGTGGTGTGTTGGGGTGGAAATGTGTCCAAGAGGAGTGTCAACAGGTTGGACAGGTTGATCAGGAGGGCTGGTTCTGTGGTTGGAATGAAGCTGGACTCACTGGTGACAGTTGCTGAGAGGAGATCATTGAACAAACTACTGTCCATCATGGACGATGACAGTCATCCTCTCAGCACTGTCATCAGTGAGCAGAGAAGCAGAATGAGTGCACGAATGCTCCTACCCAGGTGCAAAACAAATAGACTCAGGGACTCATTCATCCCTCGGGCTATTAAATTGTACAATTCTGAGTTCGGGGGCAGGAGTGGAGTGAGAGTATCTGGATGTTCTGTTCCATGTTAGTCTTTGTATCTTTGTCTTTGTTGTTTTTCTTTCCTTGACCTATGTTCTTTGTCTTTGTCTTTAGACTTAGATTGTGTCATCTTGTTCTTCCTGTTTATGTTCTTCTTATTTTATTTTTTATGTATTATTTTTTATTGTTTATGAAAAATTGCTGGCTATTGTAAAAAAACAATTTCCCAAAGGAGACCTCCTGAGGGATCAATAAAGTTTTACCTTACCTTACCTTATCACAACACCAGAGTCAAGTACTGGACAATACTACACATATATCCTTGTTACTACACTATCACAACACCAAAGTCAAGTACTGGACAATACTACACATATATACTTGAACTGACACCTCCATCAATCTGTTCATGTTCCCTCCAGATGAGATGCGTACAGGAACCTACCGTCAACTGTTCCCCCCTGACCACCTGATCACAGGGAATCAAGGCACTGCTAATATGTATGCTCAAGGTCGCTACACCGTCGGGAAGGAGATCATCGACACCGTTTTGGACCAGACTCGTATATTGGTAAGAGGTCAAAATGGTGTTGGATCGTGTACTTCAACAAGTTCTAAACGTTTGACTCTCCCATAGGGTTGGGGTAAGGGTAAGGGTAGGGGTTAGGATAACAAGACAGTTACAGTTACTATACTGTTTCATTGTTTATGAAGGGTTACTTCTTATTCTTGGTATTCTATTATGACAAAAAAGGTACTAAAGAAGAATAGCATTTGATGGCCCAGTTTAGCCATCACAAAGCAATTGATAACTTTACTTTCTCCCTGTAGGCGGAGCAGTGTACTGGACTGCAAGGGTTCCTGATCTTCCACTCCTTCGGTGGAGGCACTGGTTCTGGGTTCACTTCCCTGCTGATGGAGCGACTCGCTGACAATTATGGCAAGAAGTCCAAGCTCGAGTTCGCAGTGTACCCATCTCCCGAGGTGTCCGCCGTGGTGGAGCCCTACAACTCCATCTTGACCACCCACGCCACCATGGAGCACTTCGACTGCACCTTCATGGTGGACAACGAAGCCATCTACGACATCTGCCGCAGGAACCTGGACATCAACAGGGCTTCGTACACCAACGTGAACAGGCTCATTGGACAAATCGTGTCTTCGATCACGGCTTCTCTGCGCTTCAGTGGAGCCCTGAATGTGCATCTCACCGATTTTCAGACCAATCTGGTGCCTTTCCCTCGTATCCACTTCCCTCTGGTCGCCTACGCCCCCGCCATCTCCAAGGAGAAGGCCTACCACGAGCTGGTGTCCGTGGCAGAGATCACCAACGCCTGCTTCAGGCCCGGCAACCAGATGCTGACGTGTGACCCTCGTCACGGTAAATACATGGCCTGCTGTCTTCTGTATCGTGGAGACGTCGTGCCCACGGACGTGAACTCCGCCATCGCCGCCATCAAAGCCAGACGCAGCATCCAGTTTGTGTACTGGTGCCCCAACAGCTTCAAGGTGGGCATCAACTCCCAGCCCCCCACCGTGGTTCCAGGAGGAGACCTGGCCAAGATGAGGAGGGCAGTGTGCATGCTGAGCAACACCTCCGCCATCATCGAGGCCTGGACTCGCATGGACCACAAGTTCGACCTCATGTACGCCAAGAGGGCCTTCGTCCACTGGTACGTGGGCGAGGGGATGGATGAGAGCGAGTTCACCGAGGCCAGAGACGACATGACGGCGCTGGAGAAGGAATACGAGGAACTCTGTGCCGACCCTGTCGGAGGGGGGGCGGAGGGGGGTGATGAGTTCTAACAGCGTAGAAGCTGTTAGCTGCTGAAACATGTTAAAGTGCCACGTTCTGGTCACATGGTTTTCAAAATTTTTTTTTTTTTGCAAAATATCTTCGTGTCCATCTCCTCCTGAACTTACCAAATGAAAAGTAATCTTACCGGAGCAGCGGCCATCATTCAGTTGATAGTTGGGTGATGAGTAAACTTTCTCTTGATCCAGTCTTGCTGGTAATCTAGATCAAAGGATGTATATGAAAATACAATAAAACTATCAAAAGTAAAGCTGCTTGGAATTGGAAATGGACTTTTAGTTGCTTTATTTACTGAACTTTCTTACTCTTAAGTATCTACAAATGGTAAAGAATGTGTTTAATTCCCAGGTAATGTGGCTCTCAAATGATGGAAATTAACCATTACTGGTATAATACACTAATGTTACACTATTCATTAAACCTCTATAATTCTGGATCACTGGTAATATTTGGTATTGGTAATTTGTATTTTTATTTTTTATTTTTCATGAAAAATTGCTGTATTTTCTGAGGCTATTGGAAAAAAACAATTAGCAATTTAATTTTCAAAAGCAAATGACTTGAAAAGTCATTAACCTTATATTCAGAAAGTCACTTTGAAAGCTTGTCTTAGATCAAAGTGATAAAAGCAGCCTTTATTGGTGGTAAATATTCGATTAAAAAATACCATTACAGTCTGCGATGGATTAAAACATGCAGTTACATCTTCCGGCCGGCAGGTGTCAGTGCTGAGCTGTGTTGCACTGAACGCAGCAGGTTGTGTAAAAGTCGAGACAATTCACAGTAAAACGACAGTTTCTGGTTCGGTTCCGTTCCCGTTGTAGGTACAATTTCGGTCCCCCCTACAATATCGGTCCCTCCACTTCCTACGTGATGACGTCACACGCGGCATATGCGAACGTCTCTTTAAAATATTTTTTATGGGTTAAAGAAACGTCAACAGAAGGTTTACATGATACTTTTTACCACATAAAACATTTATATTGACAAAAAGACGATGTTCGTAAACATAATCGATTTCTTTCATTTCCTGGTCTGACGACACACGTGACTTTGACACCAACAGGAAGTGACCTCGCTACATGTGACGAAGCTGCTAATTGGCTGAAGCTGTTTTACTAATAATAATATAATATTAACACACAACTGAACAAGGAAATACAAACATTCGAGTTCAGAAATAATTCGCTTATGTACATTTAATAATTGATTTAAATCGGGAAGAAAAAAAATCGAAATGAAAACTAAATAAATACTGAGGTGTTTATAAACTACTCACTGGTAGAATGAGTTATTGAAAGAGGAATATTCTAACATTTTTGTTATTTAAAAAGCGAATTATTTCGGAAATCGAATGTTTGTATTTCATTTTACAGTTGTGTGTTATTAGTAAAACAGCTTCAGTCAATCAGCGGTGTAAGGAAATGACAACTTTACTGTAAACAATCATCTAGATTTAACACACATTTCAAATAGTCACTTCATTAACTGATAATCTTTTATATTTAATTCATATTAAATAATCCTATTCTTGCATTGCATTCACTGACTGCAACGCAAGGCCGAGGTCACAAAGCCTTGCACACACAGAAAGATTAAACAATCCCAGACTCTCAGCAAATCTGTGGACACCTGTTTGAAAACTCCCACTGAAAGACACAACAGTCCAGCAAGAAGCTGGGAACAAACTCTCTCTCGAGAAGTCAACAACTTCGGTAAGTTTCCATGACGATCACGTGCGACCGGCCATCTTAGAATCAAGTGTTTAGAGTTACTGACCGATCATACATTCACATTTGACTAGAGGCGTTAACCTGAATATTCTACTATAAAGATCCACCATTTTGTCTGATCTTTGCGTTCTGGCATTCGAAGACGTCTGCGATAGATCTCTCTGCTTGCTAGCGCCCGTGTTCACGTAAGTTTGTCTATGACTTTTGCATAATTCACTAAACGAGCATTTTTCTTAAACTCATCCATGTGTCTGTCCTTCATTCCATCACCACGTACGAGGCTGGGGAGGGGTCGGTTCCTCGGAACACAAAAATCCCTAACAACTTGGTGCACGTGACCCTTGGCGTGGACTGATGGTTTGAAGGCCTTTTCGATTCCGAGACGAACTATGAGCTGATTGTTCTCCAGGCAACCAGGGATCCCACTATACCTTACTTCAAGAATCAGGTGAGAAAGATTTTATCTTATTTTCTACATAGATTTTATAATCTATAATCTAAAATTAAGTTTATATTTTGGTTAGGAAAGATTACATATACATTTTATATTAGTTTTGGTTGCCTGGAAGAATAAACGTAAGTCTCTGGTTCTGTCACAAATTTAGATTATATATTTCAATAGTGCTTTCATAAGCTGATGCTCGTTTTTTTGGGGTATTGCATGGTCAGTTGTTGTTTGTTTGTTGTTTTAAGTGTAGACGACATTATCGTGTCCCGGGAAGAAGAAGCATCATTGAAAAAAAAGGAAAAAAACGTTGATTAGAATTTATGTTGAAATGATAGGCAGAGGAGACGGTTACACGACCTGGTAACCCTTGGGAATTCTGAGTAGGGGTGGAGTGTAGCTGGCTCCCTCTACAGGGCATCTGACGTTTGATTCTTAAACTAGTTAGGATGCTTGGCCAATGGGTGATTATGGTAGACGTACTTTTTCAGTAAGCCAAGTAGCTATCATAAATTTGGGGATATGTGGGATTTGAGTGGGTCTCTCCCAATATCCTGGTCTGAAGACTCTGCCAGCCGGTGTGTAGGCCAGTTAGATCTCATTTGTGTTTCTGTGTCGAGAGGCTCCACAGGTATTTGGCAGTATAGTTAGGGCTAGTTAATTTTCCGAACAATCACCAGTTAGTTCGACGGGGGTTGAAATAGAATGGATGAGTTGAGCGGTCTCCTATCCAGGGTGTTTTGAAACTGATTACGGACCGAGAGGCTCTCCAATCTGATTTCGACACTTTAGACACGACAGGCTGGTCAAGAGTCTCGTTCCACGTAGCATAGTTTGTCTCTCTGACCTGTTTTGGTAAAATACTGTTGTCGTCGTATTGTCATGACATATTGTTTGTTTAAATATTCTGTCTGTATATTTTTATACAGACATACTTCCAAGATGGCGCCGCACGAGCAGCAGCTGGTTACAACAGCTCCCTCTTTCTTCTTACTTTTTATTACACTTTTTCCTTTTTTTTGGCGTCTTTTTAATTTTTTCTTTAGAGTGGTCGGATCTTGTTGCCGTTGTGCACAAAACGAGACCACTTTTACAACTTTTGCATACGGTTTTCTGCTATTTTCGTCACTTTTGGGAACTCCGTCGGCAGACACGCTCAGCGGGTCTTTTGTTTACACAAGGGATCAGCTGTTGGGGTTGCGCAACACCGCTCTCTCTCTCAGCGCGGAATGGACGATTCCCTGGGAAATCAAGAGAAAAAGACGCGGATGCAGAGCAGGTCGGATGAAACGAGAAGAAACGTAGGTTCCGTCCCTTTATTCCATCGATCATCATGGGAAATGTACGTTCGATCGTGAATAAAACGGACGAGCTAGCTGCGCTGACCCGGCATCAGAGAGATTTCCGGGAGAGCAGCCTTCTATGTTTCACGGAGACCTGGCTGACGGAGAAGATCCCAGACTCTGTTGTTTCCCTGGAGGGGTTCAAGATGGTGCGTGCGGACCGGGACATGGATGGAAAGAGGAGAGGAGGAGGAGTGGCGGTGTTTATTAATGAGAGATGGAGCGATCCCGCTCATGTCTCCATTAAAGAACAAGTGTGCACTAAGGACATAGAGTTGGTTGCGGTGGGCATCCGCCCGTATTACATCCCGAGGGAGTTCTCACATGTGATTGTGTTCACTGTTTACATTCCTCCCTCTGCGGACGCAGCCGCAGCGAGCGAGAGGCTGAGCGCCTCAGTGTCGGACCTGCAAACACCCGAACTCTCTCCTGCTCATTAACGGAGATTTCAACCATGCCTCACTTTCCTCCATTCTTCCCACCTTCACACAATACGTGAAGTGCCACACCCGGGAGGACAAGACTCTGGACCTTTTATATGCAAATGTAAAAGGTGCCTACACCTCCACCGCCCTGCCCCCCCTCGGCCGCTCTGATCACAACCTGATACGTCTGCGACCTGAATACACTCCCATGGTGAGGAGACAGCCTGCACAGAAAAGAACTGTTAAGATGTGGAATGATGAAGCCAAGGAGAGGCTGAGAGACTGCTTTGAGTCTACAGACTGGAGCGTGTTCTCTCATGGTGATGACATCGACACCTTCAATGACCATTCCACAGATTACATAAAGTTCTGTGAGGGCAACGTCACACCGACCCGCAAGGTGCGGTGCTTTGCCAACACCAAGCCATGGGTGACCCCTCAACTTCAAGTTCTGCTGAACAAGAAGAAGAGGGTGTTTGCTTCAGGGAGCAGAGAGGAGCTTAAGGAGGTCCAGCGAGAGCTCAAGAAGGCGATCAGGATGGCCAAGGAGGAATACAAGAGGAAACTGGAGGAGCAACTGGCGCAGGGAAACACAAGGGATGTGTGGAAAGGCCTGAAGAACATCTCAGGTCATGGCCAGAGTGGAGCCAGAGCCACAGCAGGGGGAGACCAAAGATGGGCCACTGAACTTAACCAGTATTTCAACCGGTTTGATCAGGGCCCCCCTCCCCCCTCCATCTCTGCCCCCCACTCTTCACAAAGCTGCTTTTCCCCTGCTTCAGCCCCCTCCCCCCAACCGTTCTCACCTCCAAGCCACCTTTCTCCCCCCCAACACGCCCTACTGCCTCAGCTGCCCAACCCCCCACAGCCACCTCTCTCTGTTACATCTGAACAGGTGAGGAGAGAATTAAGGCGACTGAAGATCAGGAAAGCTGCTGGACCAGATGGACTCAGCCCCAGACTGCTCAGGGACTGTGCTCAACTTTGTGAGTTGGTCACACACATCTTCAACCTGAGCCTCAAACTGGAGAAGGTCCCGGTCCAGTGGAAGACCTCCTGTGTGGTTCCGGTTCCCAAGGCGGTACACGCGAAGGAGCCGAGCCACTTCAGACCAGTCGCCTTGACCTCTCATCTGATGAAGACCTTGGAGAGGCTGGTACTCCGCGAGCTACGCACGACGGTGAGCTCTGCGTTGGATCCGCTGCAGTTCGCCTACAGGCCAAAGATGGGGGTGGACGACGCCGTCATCTACCTGCAGCACCGGGCACTGACTCATCTGGAAGCCGCCGGTAGCACTGTGAGAGTCATGTTTTTTGACTTCTCAAGTGCTTTCAACACCATCCAGCCGGCGCTGCTAAGGAAGAAGATGGAGGACGCAGGAGTTGGGACACAGCTGGCAGCATGGACGATGGACTACCTCACCAACAGGCCGCAGTATGTGAGGCTGCAGGACTGCAGGTCTGAGGTGACCATCTGCAGCACCGGGGTGCCTCAAGGGACAGTGCTGTCACCTTTCCTTTTTTCCCTCTACACGGCGGACTTTACCTATGACTCCAGCAGCTGTCACCTCCAGAAGTTTTCTGACGACTCGGCCATTGTGGGCTGCGTGTCTGGGGGGGGCGAGCTGGAGTACAGGTCAGTCATCAAGGACTTTGTTGACTGGTGTGAGAGCAACTACCTTTGCTTAAACACCGGTAAGACAAGGGAGATGGTGATTGACTTCAGGAAAAAGTCCCCACCACATCAACCGGTGAGCATCCAGGGCTCGGACATTGAGCTGGTGGACAGCTTCAAATACCTGGGTGTTCACCTCAACAATAAACTGAACTGGTCCACACACATCAACGCCGTGTACAAGAAGGGCCGAAGTCGCCTCCACCTCCTGGGGAGACTGAGGTCCTTCGGAGTGTGCAGACCACTTTTAAGGACCTTTTATGACTCCGTGGTAGCCTCTGCTATCCACTACGCTGTGGTCTGCTGGGGAGCAGGCAGCACGGACCGGGACAGGAAGAGACTCAACAGGCTGGTCACGAGGGCCTGCTCTGTCCTGGGCCGCTCGCTGGACTCGGAGGAGGAGGTGGGAGAGAGGAGGACACTCTCCAGACTATCCTCCATCAGGGACAACGCCCTTCACCCACTGCACCTGACCGTGGAGGAGCTGGCCAGCTCCTTCAGTGGCAGGCTCAGGCACCCCCAGTGTAGGACGGAGCGTTATAGAAGGTCCTTCATCCCAACTGGTGTCAGAATATTTAACTCTCTACTTTAAATATCCTGATGCTAATCCGTAGTGTGTTTTTCTTCTCGTGTGCTTTTTATTTTTATTTTTTTCCCGTTTTTATTTCTATTTTATTTTATTTTATTCTATTTTATTTTGTTAATAGTGTTAAATTTCTAATTTTTGTAAATAATTGTATATTCTTAAGATCGTTTTTATTTTATTTTGTATTATCTCTTTTATTATTTCTTTTTCCTTGCACTTTATTTTTTAAACTGCGCTGTTGTGAAAGTGTGTTTCCCCTCTGGGGATGAATAAAGCTTTTCTATTCTATTCTATTATCTTTTGAATATTTTGTTTTTCTCTGCGGTACTTGTAAAAATGAGCATTCATTTGTGTGAGATCTCTGACTTTCTGTGACTCAGCTGAGAGTCCAGGTTCGTGTGTCTTTGAACACTATCTCTTACTGATAAGAACTGCTGCTTGGCAGACGTTGTCTTTTCAGCTGCTGCAAGTGTGAATGAGCTCTGAAAGAGTTTACCTTGTTTGTGGGAGTGGTTTCGCTTGGAGGTTGAACTTTTAAGAGCCTCTTGACTTCCGCGATGCGTGAACAATCCAAGCTTCAAAAAATTAAAATTAAGCATTTTTTACCGATTTATGTTCACTCTGTACCTCCTTAAAGTGGTTTGAGGTCGTTAAGCACAATCGGGGTTGGAATCACACTGTTGACATTAAACATTTCAAGTGCGCTTCATAGTTGTAGAATTACGGTAGTAAATGTTCGCTCCATTACTAATAAATCCTTTATTCTTAATGATCTTTTCACAAGAGTTAATTTGGATTTATTATGTCTTTCTGAGACTTGGCAGAGAGAGAAAGAGTTTATTCATCTGAACGAACTCGAGTAGGGAGCGCTGTCCTGGGGAAGCCTCGCCTCTCTGGTCGTGGGGGAGGTCTTGCTACAGTTTTTAGGGAGAGTTGTTCTTGCAAAGTGATTCAGACACAGGAATTCACTTCTTTTGAGTCTCAGATGATGGTTGGTTCTACAAGACCTTTCTATTGTGTGTCAATCTACTGCCCGCCTGGTCCTGCAGCTGTGTTCTTGAAAGACTTCAGTGACTTCTTATCTTCCATTATTCAAATGGAATCTGTCCTTATTCTTGGAGACTTTAATCTTCATGTTGATGACGTCACATCTTGCTCTGCTAAAGAACTTTTAACTTTAACAGAAGCCTTTAATTTTGAGCAACATGTTTCTGAACCCAATCATCAAAAAGTCCACATTTTAGACTTAGTTTTTACTCTTGGCCTGGACATCTCTTATGTATCTGTATATGATGTCCATCTGAGTGATCATTCTCTTGTCTTGTTTAACCTGGACTTCATCCCTGAACCTAAGCCTTTGAAAGTTAGGTCTCAGGGGCGTGTCATCTCAGCCGATACCGCAGTCAGTTTTTCTGCTATGTTTGACCGTCTTTCCTTTGATGACTGCCCAGATGTGGAAAGTTTGATTCACTGATCATTGTGTTGAAATACTGGATCAAGTGGCACCTGTTAAATCTAACTTGAAAATTCAGAAAAAACGGTGACCTTGGACAAATGAAGATCTCCTGAGTCTGAAGAGACTTTGTCGAAAGACTGAGCATCTCTGGAAGTCCACTAAACTTGAGGTGCATAGACTTCACCTCAGGGATCTGATGACTTCTTACAGTGAGATGGTAGAAACTGCTAGATCTGATTACATCAGAAAACTGGTAGCAGCAAATAGGAAAAACCCCAAAGTTTTGTTTGACACGATTAATTCTCTCGTGTCTCCTGCTCCTCAAATCACGCCTGTCTTCTGTGAAGCTGACGGCAATGCATTGTTGAGATTTTTCATTGACAAAATTAAATTGATCAAAGAGAAAATCTCTCCCACTTTGTTTGGAACCCCTACTGTCTCTGTGCCCCTCTCCTCCTCTTGGTCCTCCTTCACTGCTGTATCTTTGGGTGATATTTCAGCACTATTGAACAAGATGAAACCCTCCTCTTGCTCAGATGACGTCCTTCCTTGTAGGCTTAATCGAGCCCTGGGTTACCAATATGGTGAACCTCTCCCTTTCCACAGGGTTTTTTCCCAATGCATTTAAACATGCTATTGTGGAGCCTCTGCTCAAAAAAACAGGCTTAGACCCAACTGACCTCAGTAATTTCAGGCTGATTTCAAAGCTCCCTTTCTTGTCCAAGATCTTGAGAAGGTGGTGTCTGAGCAGCTGTCTTTGTTCCTGGATCAGAGCGACATCCATGAGAAGTTTCAGTCTCGCTTCCGTAAACATCACTCTACGGAGACAGCCTTAGTGAAGGTGTCCAGTGACATCATAATGTGGGCTGACTCGGGTAAATTCACTGTTCTGGTTCTCTTGGATCTGTCCTCAGCCTTTGACACAGTTGCTCACCAGATCCTGCTGAAAAGACTGAGGGATGAAGTGGGACTGTCTGGGTCTGTGTTAGAATGGTTCTCATCTTACCTTTCTGGGCGCAGTTTTAGTGTATCTGCCAATCAAATGAGGTCTGAATCGGCAGATCTGTTGTGTGGAGTCCCTCAAGGTTCTGTTCTGGGTCCTTTATTGTTTTTGCTGTACTTGATTCCCCTCGGTAAAATCATTCAGAGATTTCCAGATGTTTATTATCACATTTTTGCTGATGACATCCAGCTCTACTGCTCTTTTGATCCAACTGAGCCCCAAAGGCTGAACAGCTTAGTCAATTGTTTGCTAGAAATCAAACAATGGCTGAGTGAAAACACTCTACAGCTAAATGTGGACAAAACTGAAACACTGGTGATTGCTCCTGATGATAAGGTTCCAGGGTTGAGTCAGTACTTGGGTGACTTAGGTCGGTCTGTCAAACTGAGCCTGAGAAACCTGGGTGCTGTATTTGATAAAGACATGTCTCTTGTTCAACACTGCAGAAAACTGACCAGAAACTGTTTCCTTCAACTGAGAAAAATCTCTAAACTTAGGAAAATGTTGTCGGAACATGATCTGGATCTTATAATCCATGCGTTTGTTTCTTCTCGTCTGGACTATTGTAACAGTTTGTTTTCATGTCTTAACAAGAAGGAGTTTTCTCGCCTGCAGTTGATTCAGAACTCTGCAGCAAGAATTCTAACCCGCTCTAGTAGAAGAACTCGCATTTCTCCGATCCTTAAAACTCTTCACTGGCTTCCAGTTTCTTTCAGGATCAACTTTAAAATTCTGGTTCTTACTTTCAGAGCTATTCATGGTCAGGCTCCTCCTTACATCACTGATCTGATTCAGCCTTACACCCCAGCTCGGGCTCTGAGGTCTGTGGATCAGAATCTACTTATGGTTCCACGCACACGGCTCAGGACCAGAGGAGAGAAATCTTTTCAGGCTGTTGCTCCTAAGCTTTGGAACAATCTTCCTCTCTCTTTGCTCTTGATGATGTACTGACTCCTTTAAGAAACATCTTAAGACGTTCTATTTGTTCAGGCTTTTACTTGATTTTCTGGAACTCCTGTGTTGTTCTCAGTATTATCTTGATCTTTAAAGTATATACTTTTTTGAGTATTGTTTTGATTGTTTAAGCGCTTTATAAATATAAATGATTTACTTACTCGAGTGTTTCATTCAGAACTTAATCGAGTTTTTTTTAATGATACTTAAATGTCCATTTACGTTATATATATATATATATATGAAGTAATTTACAGACATTTAATCCGCAAACAAAATGTCTAGAAAACCTTTCCAGCAGGTGTTCATAAGGGGGAGAAGTCATCGACGCAGATCTAAACACTCGTGTTTGGTCCCTTCTCGTCTCTCCCGCCCGCGCTCTCTGCAGCCTCGATGCGGTTTCCGGCCCCGCCTTTTCCGCCCCTTCCGCCGCGTCCCGCCGTCTATGAAGCTCCGCCTCTTCCTCCCGCACTTAGTGCTAACGGCTGATTCCTCGCGTTACGATGGAGCCTCAGACTATGGTAAGAAAAATAATACCTAGCTTTCAATGACGTCATCTGGTGATGGATTCGATGTTTTTTTAAACGTTTGAATGTTTAAAGAAGAAATAGAAAATGTTTATTCATCCCCAGAGGGGAAACACACTTTTACAACAGCACAGTTGAAAAAAAATAAAGTGCAAGGAAAAAAGAAATAATAAAAGAGATAATACAAAATAAAATAAAAACGATCTTAAAAATATACAAATTATTTACAAAATTAGAAATTTAACACTATTAACAAAATAAAATAGAATAAAATAAAATAAAATAAAAATAAAATAAAACACACGAGAAGAAAAACACACTACGGATTAGCATCAGGATATTTAAAGTAGAGAGTTAAATATCGTGACACCGGATGAAGGACCTTCTATAATGATCCGTCCTACACTGGGGGTGCCTGAGCCTGCCATTGAAGGAGCTGGCCAGCTCCTCCACGGTCAGGTGCAGTGCAGATCATTTACTTGCACTGTGGAAGACAAAAGATATCTCTGGAAAACTAAGGTAAAAGGTAAGGTAAAACTTTATTGATTGACTATGATGACTATCATTGGCATTTAATCCATTTCTTTATCTTGTTTTGTTTTTTCAACATTTTTTTCTGTTTATCTCATGTACTTCTTTAAATGCTTTTAACACACTGATACCACAGTGTTTTTATACACCCTGCATTGTTAACCATCTTAAGTCCCTCTCTGTACTTTTGTTTTCAGGTGAGCTGTGATGTTACACTGCCTGGCTCGACGGGTGATCATGCGAGATCGTCTGCGATGGACTGCATCAACTCTCTGGTCAGACTGATGAGGTAAAACCCAGATCAAAAATCGGCCCAATATTTGTAAATGATGTGTTTAATTTTGATTGTGTCTAGAAGTTGCTTAAAGATTGCTGTGAATGTTCATGCTGATAGTTGGGTGTAGCCACAGGAGGCCTCAATGACCTTCCAGAGTTTGACCTTGAACAAAAACTGCAGTTTTAGAGAAACAGATGAAGATATTTCGAGTAGAATGATGCAGGAAGTTTAAAATACGGTGCAACCAGAGCACAAGTGAAAGCACCATGTCAGAATAAATGCAAACCTTCCAGTTCCTGCACCTTTCCGGTCGTAATATTGCAGTCTTTTCATCCTAGTCTGTGTAGAAAATTCATCACATTTGTAGAATGTAGAATATTCACCAACATTTGCTGTCATTCACAGACTGTGGTGACGCATTTGCCACAAGAGGAAATGTTCAAACACTTGGTGAAATGTCATTTAAACCCTTTTTTGACAATTATTGACCAGTTGTGAAGATGCACGTCTTGATTATATCATCGTTTGAATCCTTCACACCAGATGCCCCTCCCTCAAGAATACCTGGCCAGTTCCAATCCCTACCACAGGAGGGCAGGGCTTTTTCTTCTTGGTTCATTGACTCAAGGATGCAACGATCAGATCCGCACCAAGTATGGCTGGTCATTCGGAGCAAAGAAAAGTTTTTGTACTGACCAAATGTTAAATGACATGTTTGTTGGATTTTTAGGATGCTTTCCTCCGTGATGCAGACGGTGTGACAGAGTCTGTCAGACAATAATCAAGTTGTTCGCAATACTGGACTTTATATCCTTGAAGATTTTTCTCAACGTCTACAGGTGAAAATTATTGTTAGGTTCTGTTTGTTTCCATTAACTATATTTTCCTGCCAATTTACAGCCAGAGGTGAGAACATATTACCCAGAGTTGATGCCTTTGCTGCTGGGCTACTTGTCCTCCTTGAAGGAGACCAGAATTTTTCATGTTGAAAGTTGGAATTCTGAAGGGCTTCATAATTGAATTGGGTGAGCATAGTAATTAATTCTCAGAATTGATGTGCATTGAAAGATAAGTCATGCAATTACCCTCATGTTATCTTTCAAACAGAAGAGGATCTTGAGCCTTACCTGCCCACTGTTATGGACACAATGCTGTCAGTCCTCAACAACACTGATGAGCTGAGGATCTTAGAGCTCACGATCCCTGTCATACGTACCATTGGTAACATTATTACCATTCATCTCTGCTCTATTATAGACAATACAATATATATACAGTATATATATATATATATATATTTTAAATATATATGTACCCACAAACTAAGGGATAGTAACTAATGAATTATTATGATTATAGTACTTGAATGTCATTTTATTTGGTTGTTTAATGACAAATGTCACCTCCCCGTTGAAGGTAAATATGCTGAGGAGTTGCTGGTTCCCTACTTCTTTCTCGTCACTGAGAGTCTGAAGTGTTTCCTGACGGCCACCACTGAGGACATGAAGAGTGTGCAAATGCTATCCTTTGGTATGTGTTATGGTTTGTATCAAGTTTAATTTGGATGACACTGTCCAGTCTACTGGAGTGGTCGCTGGTTTCTAATGACTTGACTTCTCCTTGCCATCTGCCAAATGACAGCCTGCTTGGAACAAACCTCACTAAATAACTCAATTTCATCATAACCTAAAGATTGAAATATGTTTTTTTTTGTTATCAGATACTCTATCGATGCTCATCCGTACTATTGGCAAAGATATCTTCAGTCCTCTTGCTGCAGGATATGTCCAGCTCTGCCTCAAACTTCACAAAGACACTGAGGACCTCGACCTGAATTTCCAAATGTACGTGTTTAAAGTTGTTTTGTTCAAAGTCTGAAAAGAATGACTGTTAGCCAACAATGACACCTATAAGAAGCTCTGTTTGCTCTCTGTCTTGCAGATTCGGCTTGTATTCTGCAATTTCCACCGTGAACTCCGACTGCCTGACGCCTTACCTATCTGCCATCATGCCGAAGTTGATGAGCGTCAAGGACAGTAAAGAAAGAGCCATGTTTGGAAATGAATGTAATACTCTTGGAGAAATTGCATACAATCTCGGGTATTCATCCATTTTCTAAACACTTGGAGTTGCATTTACAAATGATATACTTTACATGTTACCTGAGAACCAACGTAGAAGCTGTTCAGTCAGAAAATAACATCAATTACCTCCTTTAATATCAGCATCATAAAATGTCCTTTGTTATCTTGTTCTGCAGAGCCAACTTCCTGCCTTTCTTTGAGACGAGCTTTCAGCTGGTGTATGAGATGAGAGATGTAGGTCTACCAACAGGCTACCACTATAAGCCTGAACATTTCATTTCAACAAAGAACCTTATTAATTCATCAAAATAGTCTAAAAACAGTTTTGACATCGTCCACCCTTTTTTCAAATGTATGTGAAATACATTTGTTAAATAACTGTGAAACATTGTTCACAGAATTTTGCAATGAAATTAATTACAATTTCCATTTGAGGTTGACGTGATGGGGAAGTTTTGCCAAAGTATCTACAATGTGTGGAAGGAGAACAGCACTGAGTCCAACTATCAAGGCAAAGCTGACCACTAGACCTTCAAATAATAATCCCTCTCTGATCCCTTTACCCCAGGAATATATTTGACTGGCAAGTTACTTTGTTGTATTTACTTTATGAAAGCAACAATGCTATTGTTGGGATTTGTATCAATACGTTGTGGTGATTAAGAAGGACAGACACAGGAGTTTAGGAGAAAACGCTTGTTAAGTGAAATATACAAAAGTCAGAGAACAACTTACATTATCACGGAGTCTTGTAAAAGCCGGTGCTATGATAGGACCCTCAAAACTATTATCAGGGGAAGAATCAGGAGCACAAGTCTGAGCCATCTGTCCATGTTTAGAGGAGCCCTTTCTCAAATCTTTTAGGTGGACATAGTTCGCTGTGCCTGGAGATTGATGAGACAATTTGTTTAACAATCTTCCTGCTCAGAGCTTAACTGGTCACCTGCAGTAAAAGTAACTTTTCTCATAAAAATATAAGATGATCAAATGAAAATATGGGGTCAATAAAAAGTGAAAATAAACAACCAAAGATGTAATTATGTCATTAAAATTAAATCAAAGATAGCGACCGGAGAAAAAGAAGAGCAAAAAAAGAATATTATTAATTATTAAAATGACGTAAGTGAAAACGAATGGAATAATTTGAAAATTGAGAAATAATAATACAAATTAAATGAGATAAAGACGTGAGAAGAAATGAGATGTGATGAATAGAAGGCTTTCATTCTACCTCATGCTTCAGCCCTGAGGAGCAGACGTCGTATTTACTGACTCGCTCTCCACAAGCGTCAGAGAGGGATGCCGGGTCAGTCACATAGCGACCATCTCCTCCCGGTACTTGTACATTGGCTTGTTATTGGTAGACTTGGTAGAAACAGTTCTTGTTTGTCATATAGGTGAAGGAGCTGTAGGCAATTCAAGGTCCACAAGATAAACCCTCTCTCTGTTTCCTCCTCTCGCGCTACACAAGTATATACACAAGTATATCCAAAAAACAAGGTAAGACCACATTCTTACCTTGTTTTTTGGATATTGTGAGGACTGAGACTAGTCTACATGATGTGCTCAGAACCATTCCAGCCATGTACAATATCATCAAGACCTGCAAGGCAGAGGTTTTCAAAAACCCTGCATACTTCAAACAGATCAGCCACACGATCCATGACCTGCTGAAGATGGAGGTGAGACGGAAAAAACATACAATAAAAGTTAGAATGACAAGAATCCTAGTGAAACCTTGTACTTTTTCTTGTTGATCAGACTGCATGTCATGAGAATGGTGTTGGATCATCCAAGGTTTGAGATGCCTTTCAAAACTGCACACCTAAATGCACTTATGTGGACTCGTTTCAATGTGATGTTGTGTTTGCAGTAGAATACACTACTACAAGATGGCTGCCATGGAATTCCTCTGCTGGTTGCAGCAGTTCCAGCTGAGAGCGTTGCAACCTTCCTCCACGATCTGCTGCCTCATCATCAGCCAAACTGAGTTTTTAACATCGGATGTCTCTGTCCTCATGTGTATGAAATTGAATATAAAGTGCCCGGTGCATTCATGTACTGCTTCAGTACTATTCTTTTCACCGGAGTAAAGTTAAGATGTCAGAAATGCTGCTAAATAATGCCAGGAATAATACTTTCTTCTTGCAGTAATCATCATTTTTAGTCTCACTGGTGTCTTTTTAGGAAATAACTTTCTATATGGAAACTATCTTTCAGGATCCGATCAGGGCAGGAGACCCAGATGCGGAAGAGTCAAAAATCCACGGAGGAAAAGTTCAGAACAAAAGTCTTTAATAAATCCAGAGTGGTCCGTAATAGGAATGAACAGCAACTAAAAGAAAAAGACAAAAGGACTCACGTGACTAAATAAAAGTGCTGACAACGTCAGGAGTATCCAAAGGATTATCAAAGTTCTGATTCAAAGGCGAGGAGCGAGATCGAAGGGATAGCCAACCTGGTCTGGAAACGCAATACTCTGGCGAGTTCTTCCGGGTAGAGATGCTCCTTATCAATAGGAAGAACCCGCCACTCAATCATCACCTGCCAGCGTCTGTCAAAGGAAAACACAGGACACAATACAAACGGAAAACCACCTTCAAAATAAAACGGGAAGAACATAAACATGACACCATCGGTCTAATTCTGGAGGCGCTGGTCGGTGTCACGGGTGGTCGAGACCTCGCAGGCCGACTGTCCAACCTTTTGCTTCCCGTCCTGATGGCTGGAGTGAAGGGCAGTGATGCTGAAGTTGGCCACAAAAGCACTTTCAGTCTCGGGTGTTTGGCTGAAGCAGCAGGTCCCATGTTGACCTTGTATCCTTTAAAAGAAGTGTCAGATGAACTCCAGAACCTCCTGAGAACAAGTGCTTGTTCCTAAATTGATGAGCTCCAGAGAGTACCCCATGATGCTGTCAGTGTTCTCCAGCATGCTGGCCAGAGAGGCAGACCTGCAGGTGATTGACAACGTGTGTGCTGCTCTCTGCAGAATCATCATCAGCCGTGTGGAAGTGGTCCCTCTGGAGCAGGTGTGTGGAACCCAAGCTGTTTCTGCTCTCAAGTCAACTTATACATGTGTTCACTCGCAGGTTGTTCCAGCTGTTGTCACACGTCTTCCTCTTCAAAAAGAGGTGAAGGAGAACAAGACTTTGTTCCGCTGCGCACACACCACACACACACACCCACATACACCCCCCCCCCCACACACACACACACACCGTTTGTAGTTATTTGTTAAATCTATTTCTTTTTTTGATCCTTTCCTTAATGTTCAACAACAGTTTAGAACCTTCCTATGCTACACACAACCTTTATTGTTTTTGCTGTACTTGATTCCTCTCGGTAAAATCATTCAGAGATTTCCAGATGTTTCTTATCACATTTTTGCTGATGACATCCAGCTCTACTGCTCTTTTGATCCAACTGAACCCCAGAAGCTGAACAGCTTAGTCAATTGTTTGCTAGAAATCAAACAATGAGTTTAAAACACTTTGCTGCTAAATGTGGACAAAACTGAAACTCTGGTGATTGTTGATGATAAGGTTCCAGGGTTGAGTCAGTACTTGGGTCATTTTGCAAACTGAGCCTGAGAAACCTGGGTGTTGTATTTGATAAAGACATGTCTCTTGTTCAACTCTGCAGAAAACTGACCAGAAACTGTTTCCTTCAACTGAGAAAAATCTCTAAACTTAGGAAAATGTTGTCACAACATGATCTGGATCTTATAATCCATGCTTTTGTCATTTAGACTATTGTGACAGTTTGTTTTTTAATGTCTTAATGTTACGGCCCCATGCAGGGTTATGTTTTGTGTTTCAGGATTGGCTGTTGGGAGACGAGGCTGATTGGTGATTGATGGCAGCTGCCATGATTCACTCCTTCTTAATGAAGCTGGGCCAGTCTGTGTCCCTGCGGGCCTCGGATAGCATGTAGTGTTCTACGTCATTGGTGCTCCGCCCTCCAACGGCTTCGCTATGGGTTTACCCCGAGGCACCGCCTCGTCTCTGAGAAAGCTTAATGAACTCGCCACCCAGCAGGGGGCAGTACCTTCCTATAAAGGCGGGAAGCACCCGCCGCACTTTCTCCATTTTCAACTCAGCGAGAAAGCTCCTGGATACAGCATGGCGGACGTGAGCATGAACGTGGACGTAGATGTGTCTTTGTGTTTAACGTGTGACACCCCCCTGGGGAGGGGGGACACACACGCTCTCTGCTTCGTCTGTCTAGGCCCAGATCACGCATTTGCGGATTGTGGGGCCTGCCGTATGCTTCCCGAGGAGGTCCGGAAGAGACGGGGAGCATACGAGGCCCGTCGGCGCACGCCGCGTCCTCCAGCCAGGTCGTGGGCCGACTACGACGAGGAGGACGACCGGCGGTGTTATGAGGCGGATCCGAGCACCCTGTTAGGTTCCGAGCCGGGGGACGTCGAAGCGGTCGGGGGAGCCGGGCCGGTTCCTCGCTACCCGCTTGACGTCCTGCCGCGCATATTCACCGCCGCGGCGAACCGCATGGAGGTCGAGCTCCCCCCCGTGCCTCCACTCGCGCCACCACCGTTTACATGCGGAGTGAAGGTCGGGCGGAACGAAGCGCGCAGGCCTGCTGTTCCGGGGGTTATTTGTCCTAAGCTGGACGAAATCTGGGGCTACGCGCGGCGAGGGTCTGCCTCTCCCATGGCTTCAGGGCCTCCCGTAGGATCCTACGGACCCTATTGCCGTGTGGACGGGGTGGACTGGCGGCGCGGTGTCCCGGAGCCCTCGGATACGGTACGTGCCGCCCTCGACCCGGGGGCTCGACTGTGGCCAGGCCGCCCTGTAGCTCTGCCTAGAGCTGAAGACAGGTTGACGGCAATGTTGTTCAACCGATCCTACAAGGGGGGGACGCAGGTGGTCTCCCTCGCGAACAACATGGCTCTCCTGTGCGGTTCGCTCGACAGGCTCACCGTGGACCGAGACGACCTTGGACCTTCGGAGTTGGAGGAAGTCAAGGACTCGGTGGCTGCGCTCCTCCGGATGTCGCAGGCGTACGCGATCCTGGGAGGGGGTCTACGCGACGCTGGACAGCTGGGCCACCGGCACCTGTGGCTAGACCTGGCCACAGCGCTGCCGGAGAGAGACCGGAGGCTCCTCCTGGACGGACCAATTACGGAGGACTCCCTGTTCGGTCCGGAGCTCCGGAACGTCGTGGCCCGGCAGGAGGCAGCGCAGCAGGAGTCGGCGCAGCTCCGCCATCACCTGCATGGGCGTGAGGACGAGGCGCGACGGGGTTCCGGCGCTCGGAGACGGAGAGCCCGTTCGTCGGCCCCATCAGCTGGTGCGGGGGGAAAGCGTCACCAGAGCCAGCCGCCCCAGCAGCACCAGCAGCAACGGCAACAGCCGCGGCGGGCGACGAGCGAGCGTCGCCGGGTTCCGCAGCAGGAGCCGGGGAGCCAGCAGTGGAGGAGGGACCCGCAGCGGAGCCAGCGGAGGAGGGACCCGCAGCGGCGAGGACGCAGGGGCGTCGAGGCTTCGTCTCGGGGGAGCCCTCCTCCCCCCTACTCTTTCAAAGGGCTCTATGTAAATAAAAACAAAAGAACGTATGACGTTTCTGTGGTTTGTTCTGAGAGAGATGTTGGTAGCGTGCATGTGTTTCCGCCTGTGAGTGTGACGTATTCACAGGCGTCATTAGAAACTTTCGCCGCTAATGCTAAGCTAACATGCTCCGCCGGTCATAGACGGCGTGATTTTCCTCTCATAACACAGTCCGAAGGAGGTTTTAAACCCCTTCGTCCGGGTCATACCGAGACTGCAATTACGGAGTCTGTCCACACGAATGAGGGGCAGACTCCAACCACATGTGTTTTGTTTACAGGCGAGCAGAGGTCCGCGAGACCGGCTGAATCAGCTGTGTTTACTTCCGCGTCGACCAGCGCTCGTGCCCGACAGAGCGTGACAGCTGATGAGGTGAGTGGAACTTGTCCGGACATGTCTATGTTAACCGAAGGTTGTTCCTTCCCCCACAGCGCTGTCTACAAACACTGGCACCGTGGAGGACGTCACGTTTGGCGGCGGAGAAGCGCCATGGAACTGACGCAACCTGGTGCTTTTACGCGCGAGTTTTTTCGCCGTTCTGAGACCAGGCGAGGGCGAGGAACTTCCGTCCCGTCTGGTAGATCAACTGGAGAGGTGCGTGGCGGTCGGATCTCACGAGTGACGAACAGGTCGGGACCGCCAGCGGGGCTGGAGAATGTACGGGACCGGGTGAGTGATGCGGTGCCGACGCGCGCGCGACCTAACTCACTTCAGCTCCGGGTTAATTCTCCAGCGCTTTCCTCCACATTGCGGGTTTTGTCAGCTCCGGTGACACTAAGAAGTGCTCAGGGAGTTGGGAAGACTTCCGGGGGGGGAAGGGAACACGCACGACGCGCATCTGAGGTGTCTCACGCGCACTTGCGCGCTTCTCCCACAGAGCCGGCTTTTATGTATGAGAGTGGGGGTTCTAGTGAATCCAACTCGAGTACATGCTCTGTGGATTCAAGAGATAGAGACGCGGCTTGTGTGATGCCCTTTCGTCTACGGCCCGTCCTTGGGGGGCGGGCCGGAGGACTACCCAAGGTTCGCCAGGGCTGCGGTTCTGACAGAACATTATTCGGCTTGGAGTCGCCTGGTTTTACTTCTAGGACCCACTTGGCTGGGGGGAGTAATCAGGCGGGGCTATGCGCTACAGTTTGCCCGTCAACCCCCGCGTTTTTCAGGGATTCTCTGGACGCGTATGGCGGAGCAGGAGAAACTATCCTGTTTGAGAAACGAGGTGTCTACTCTGCTGCAGAAGGAGGTCGTAGAACTGGTCCCTGCAGCCGAGATGATGACAGGGTTTTACTCCCGGTACTTCCTCGTGGCGAAGAAGACCGGGGGTTGGAGGCCCATTTTGGACCTCAGCTATCTGAACAAGTTCATAGCTACCCGCCCGTTTCGCATGTTGACGGTCAAGAAACTGCTTTCAGGTGTATGTCCAGGAGATTGGATGACATCTATCGACCTGACCGACGCGTACTTTCACATACCGATAGTCAAGAGACATCGAAAGTACTTGCGTTTCGCCCTCGAGGGTCGGGTGTTTCAGTACACTCGACTCCCGTTCGGCTACTCTCTGGCACCCAGGACCTTCACCAAGTGTGTGGAAGCGGCAGTGGAGCCTTTGAGAGTGAGTGGGGTAAGGATCTTGACCTATCTGGACGACTGGTTGATCCTTGCCAGGTCAGAGGCAGAAAGTTACGCTCACACACAGAAGGTGTTGAGCCATATTGCCACCCTGGGGTTCACAGTGAACCTCAGCAAGAGCGCTCTGACTCCAGTTCAACAGTTAGTTTACCTGGGGGTACTGTTGAACTCGGAGGAAGGATACGCGCGCCTCCCGGACGTGCGTATCCAGCCCATTCTCCGACTGACAACACAGTTGCTGGAAGCTCGGTGTCACGTGACAACAGCAGGCACTGTTATGTCCCTCCTGGGGCTCATGGCGGCAGCCCACACGGTTGTTCGGCTGGGCTTGCTGCACATGAGGGAGCTTCAGAGATGGTTGGTCGTCTCAAGCTAGACCTCAAGCGGGAAAGAGGTCGGAAAGTGCGCCTTCCCGCTCGGGTTTTGCAGGACATCCAGTTTTGGAACTCTCACGCCAACCTCAGGCGGAGAGTTCCATTGGGTTGCGTCCTTCGTTACACTCAAGTGTTTACAGACGCTTCCCTGACAGGTTGGGGAGGCACCTCGGATCAGGCCTAAGCCAGTGGGGTCTGGAGCAGTCCGGTGCTCAGACACATAAACTGGCTAGAGCTGAAGGCGATTCACAATGTCCTGCTTCACCTCTCTCCCCAACTGTCACAGTCCAACGTCCTAGTATTTTCAGACAGCTCCACCGCCGTGGCGTACGTAAATCGCCAAGGTGGAGTCAGATCCCCAGCCCTTCTGTGTGTGGCAAGGAAGATTTGGCTGTGGGCGGACTGTCACCTGCTTTCGCTCAGAGCCCAGCACGTCCCGGGCGAGCTGAATGCAGTAGCGGACAGACTGTCGAGGGGGGCCGTCCAGGACGAATGGGGTCTGTCCGAGGCAGTGGCAAGCGAGATCTGGTCTCGATTCGGTCACCCGGTTGCAGACCTCTTCGCCAGCAAGGAGAACTTCAAATGCCCTCTTTGGTTCTCCCTCAGGGCTTCGGATCGCCCCCCACTAGGCGTGGACGCTTTAGCCCATTCGAGGTGGCCGGTCGGTCTGCTGTTCGCCTTCCCTCCTCCGCGGCTCCTTCTCCCCTTGATTCGGAGGACGAGGCGGGGGGGGCTGAGGTTAATTCTAGTGGCACCAGACTCCCCGGGGGCGCTCTGGTTCCCAGAGCTGGTGCGCATGGCGGTCGGGGCCCCGTGGGCCATCCCTTGGGGCCCCGCTGCCCTGTGTCAGGCGGGGGGGACACTGACAGCGCCCCCGGTGCTGGGCCGGCCTCCCAAGATGTGGCTCCTGCACGGGACGAGCTGATCGGGACCTTGGACCCGGACGTTCTCCACACGCTGGAGAACGCCCGGGCCCCATCAACACGTAGGCTTTATGCCTCAAAGTGGGGGATATTCTCCCGCTGGTGTTCAGACAGGTCCTTGGACCCCAGCTCTTGTTTGGTCTCCGCTATCCTGTCTTTCCTGCAACATTTGCTGGATAACGGGCGGACTGTGGCGACACTGAGAGTGTTCGCATCAGCCATAGCGACGAGGCATGTCGGTTTTGAGGGTGCTTCGGTTCGCGCCCACCCCTTGGTGGCGCGTTTCCTGCGGGGTGCCTGCAGGCTTCGACCTCCTGCAAGGCCTTCCAGCCCTCAGTGGGATCTCCAGTTGGTACTGGACTCTCTCACAGGCCCGACCTTCGAGCCTCTTGACCAAGTCCCACTGGATATCTTGTCTTTCAAGGTATCGCTCCTTCTGGCACTAACAACCACGAAGAGAGCAAGTGAGCTTTGTGCCCTCTCCATTAGCCCTGAGTGTCTTTCCTTTGGCGTCGAGGAGTCTTCGGTGTCTTTGCGTCCTAACCCAGCGTTCCGCCCGAAGATTCTGAGTTCCTTGTTCCGGGCGACGACCTTCATGCTGCGGGCCTTTCACCCGCCGCCTCACTCGGACCCGGGTCGGGAACGTCTCCACCTGTTGTGTCCAGTGAGGGCGTTGGCCTGTTACTTGCGGCGGGTGGCCGAGTTTAGGCGCTCTGATGCCCTTTTTGTCTGCCACGGTAGATGCCGGCGGGGAGAGGCGGTCTCCCCCCCAGAGGTTCTCTCATTGGGTGAGATCGGCCATTATCCGGGCCTACCGAGCAGCGGGTGGATCCGCTCCTAGCGGTCTGAGGGCACATTCCACCCGTGGCGTGGCAGCCTCAGTGGCTCTTTTGCGGGGTGTGGCAGCAGAGGATATCTGCTCTGCTGCCTCTTGGGCGTCCACGTCTACCTTCGCTAAGGCCTATCTCCTCGACGTAACGGCGGGATCAGTAGCTCATACTGTTTTGAGCGCTGTTGTGCCCCCCTCAGGGCCCACGGCTCAAGTGGGTTTGGACCCTGGGCCGGCGGGGCCCTAGTGATGCTGCTCCAGGAGCGGCGTCCAGCTGGGGGTACATTTATCCCGTCAGGCTTCGCCTTTTGGGTAAACCCATAGCGAAGCCGTTGGAGGGCGGAGCACCAATGACGTAGAACCCCTGAGTTATCTATCATAACCTCAGGTTCTACGAGTTGGTGCGAAGCCCTCCAACCTCGTCGCCCAGCGGCCGCCCTTCTCGCTGAGTTTTCAGTTGGAGAAAGTGCGGCGGGTGCTTCCCGCCTTTATAGGAAGGTACTGCCCCCTGCTGGGTGGCGAGTTCATTAAGCTTTCTCAGAGACGAGGCGGTGCCTCGGGGTAAACCCATAGCGAAGCTGTTGGAGGGCTTCGCACCAACTCGTAGAACCTGAGGTTATGATAGATAACTCAGGGGTTCTCGGGTCACACGTGTTGATCATTCCTGCTTGTTGTAGTTTAGGTACATTTTTTGTTCAATAAATGTACTTTGGTTCTCCAAGCTGTGTGTGGCTGCTGCATTTGTTGTGGTCCGAGAGCCGACCATAACAAATTGGGAGCTCGTCCAAACTAGGAGTAAAGAGTGTGGTAGACCCGAACGGGTCCACGAAAGGTGAGTGTTGACCGTTAAAAGCGCACATGTTGGCCTCTATTGAGGTCCTCTGTAGGAGTAGCGCGTTTCCCCTTTGGGATTCGTTGGCGGGTGATTGTAGTGTGAGGTGAAAGTGGTTCGAGCAATTGTCTCGGGAGGACTCCATAGACTCGGAGGGGTTGCCAGCTTGCTGGTCACTTTTGCCACTCTACTGATTTACAGTGCGTAAATACCCGCCGTCAGTAGCCCCTGAAGACTAGTGTGCACTTTAGTTGGGTTGGGTAGTTGGAGGGGATATTTGACTAAGAGGTGGTTTTCGGAGCAAGTGCTGCATTTCTGCTCAATACGGTGCATTTTTGTGATTCCGTTTGCTGGTTTATGTTCACGTGCAAAATGAGTATTGATGAAGCTTTCTATGAGGCTCCGTCAGAGGAGCTGCTGGAGCAGTGCACACGAGAACAGTTGGTTAAAATAGAACATTTTGACATTTCTGTGGGTGATAAACGGTTTAAAGATGATGTTAAGGATATTATTAAGTCTAACTTGTGGGAAATGAAGGTTTTGAAATCATCTGTGATGCCACTCCCACCTGTTTGTCCAACTGAGTTTTGAGCAGCAGAAGGAATTATTGTGTCTACGCATGCAGATGGAAACTGAGAAGTAAAACGGATAAAACCGGAGTCCGTTACCGTCGCTCCAACACGACGTCACCTCCGGGTCTTAATACTTTGCTTTATGGAGAAAAAAGGATCAATTCAGAGTGTACGGTCGTTTATTCACCGCTTCAAAACAAACAAACATAGAAACTTTTACGATCGATCGGACTCGCTCTTTGCCGGCAGCTGTACAGGTCAATAGCTCCGGGAAAGACGGTCTTGGGTTATGGGTTGTCTCTACATTTAAGGGAAAGTTTCCTGTCCAGGGGGTCGCCTATTCCGGGGCAGTGGTTCTTTTATGTTAACTTCTGTTTCGAGTCACCTGGAGAGTAACTTCCTTCCTTGCCTGTTGTGTGGGCAAGTTTCTTTGTCTTCCAGCCCCCCTCTTTTGGGTGTGTTCCGTGTTGCCCTTTTGTTTCACGTCCACAGGTGTGAACAGAGCAGACAGACAGTCCTTCATTAAATCGCTGAATAATCTCTAGTCTGTTTCAAGCTACCCTTGACACAGTGTATATCAGTATGCAAGTGAAATGTTGGTTGTGAATGTGTATTTAAACGTTTAAGCTCTTAGATGAGGCTAGTATTTTATACTCTATATTTTGATCATCTTTTTAGCATTAATTTAACTTATGGCGTATACGTATAGTGTAGAATAATTTCCAATCTAACAGAAGGTTACTCTTGAGAAGTTGAGACGGTGGACTGAATTGGCTAACTTGGAGGTAGAAACTGAGAAGTTAAAGTTAATGAAAGAAGGAATATTGGGTGACAAAATGGGGACGAGGGAAGACTCGCCGGATGACGAGGGTGCCCGTGATATTCTGAGAAGTCTCAGTTTAGTGCCTCCCTGAGCGGGAGATTAAGATTTTTTTTTTCTTTATTCGAACGTGTGGCAGACGCGAGGGGTTGGATGGACTCCGACCGCACACTTTTGTTGCAGTGTGTTTTCACAGAGCGCTCTCAGGAGGCTTTGTCGTCGTTGTCAGACCTTCCTTCATGATCTGATCCAGACTTGCACCCCAGCTCGGGCTCTGAGGTCTGTGGATCAGAATCTACTTATGGTTCCACGCACACGGTTCAGGACCAGAGGAGAGAAATCCTTCCAGACTGTTGCTCCTAAGCTTTGGAACCATCTTCTCTCTCTTTGCGCTTGATGGATCTACTGACTCCTTTAAGAAACATCTTAAGAAGTTTTTATTTGTTCAGGCTTTTCCCTGAGTTTCTGGAACTCCTGTTATCAGTTTTATCTTGACCTTTAAAGTATATGCTTTATTGAATATTGTTGAAGCGCTTTGTGAACCTGGTCTGGAAAAACGCTCTATAAATACAAATTACTTATGTTTTGAAAAAAGATGGTATTTTCTCTGAAGTAACATTAGTCTGTTAGCTGAAAAAAAAAATGAAGCTCCTCTTTAACATTGATGTACATCAGTGCAACAAACACCAACTGAAGTGAACTGTTTTTTCCACTGAGTTAAATACTGCTTTCTTGGTTCTTTTCTGTGTGTGAAAAGTAATTTGCACTGTGTGATATATTGTTTCCTCTTTATCTCTGTCGTCGTTTACTATGTTCTTTATATTAGACTTTAAGACTTTCTTTTATTGTCATTGCACAGAAAACACAGTGAAACTGGCAACAGAATTGCGTCGCTTGCTTGGCAAACAAACACAGCAGAGTGAAGGTATATACAAAAGTATAAATATTAGTAAGTTAGAAATAGCGCAATATAGTACAAACAGAATAAATAAATAACGTTTTAAATATTGCATAGAATTACTGTATATAAAAGTGTAAATATTAACAAGTTAAAAATAGTGCAATATGGTATTAATAGAATAAATACAAAATATAATTTAATACTTTAAATATTATTACATTGGAGTTATAATACCTTTTCAGACACTGTACTTATTGTTGACGACTATTTTTAATGCAATATGTTGTATTTTTGTTTGCTCATTTTTCCTAGAGGATGATTCAAAAAAGTACATTTTTCAATGTGTACATTGCTGTTTGTTAAGGATGTTGTTGTGTGGTATAATTGTTTTAAGGGTTGTAAGGTCTTTAAATTTTCCCAATCTAAAAAAAAAGTTGAGTAATACAAATTTAAAGTTTTGCAAAAAGTATTTACTCGATTTTCTGAGACACTGTCTCTGTGTTATCTCGACCTTTTGAGTATTTATTTTATTGAGTATTTTTTTTATTGTTTCAGCGCTTTGTGACCCTGGTCTGGAAAAAGCGCTCTATAAATATATTACTTACTCGAGTGTTTCATTCAGAACTTAATCGAGTTTGTTTAAAAAAAATTAAATAATAATTAAATGTCAATTTACGTTGTATGTATGTATATATGAAGTAATTTACAGACATTTAATCCGCAAACAAAATAGAAAACCTTTCCAGCAGGTGTTCATAAGGGGGAGGAGTCATCCACGCAGTTCTTTTTTCTTTTTTTTTTACTTGTTTATTGTCAATTTACATCAATCATAGATGTAGATAGATATACATACAAGTTACTCCTATTAGAGTCACCCATCAGTTGGATATAAGAACAGTAATACAAAGGCAAATCAAACAAAAGAAAAATAAATAAAAGAATACAAAAAATATAAAATAAAAAAAACAACATCAACAACCTTTACCTTGAGATAAATTAAGATAGAGCTAAACATTCAGTTCGACAGTATCTGTGTTCAGATTGGGCATCTCAGTTATACTTTTAGTTCTTCAGAACTGAAACAAAAGAAGGGGTGAAGAGGAAAGGAAGTAAAGACAAATCCATAAAAACAAATCACAACTGTATTACAATACTATTACAACATTAATTGCTCACCAACCAACCAGTTCTTGACTGTAATAATGAATGACAGGAGACCATCTTTTTTCAAACAAAGGGACCTTAAGTTGCAGTTGGTCATTTTTTTTACATCTGGTAAACTTTAGTGTCTGTTTCCATTGATCCAATGTTGGCAGGTTTATTTTTATCCAGTGAATTGTGATCATTTTTCTTGCAGTTAACAACAGTATGTGTAGTAAATAGAGTTGGTCTTTGGTATACAAATGTTCTTTTGATACATCCAGAAGATACAGTAGAGGGTCCAGAGGAATGTCTTTTGCCATGATAGTCTTGATCTCGCCCCCAATATTTGTCCAAAATGCCCGTATGTTTGGACAGTCCCAAAATATGTGAGTGATCACCAACCATTCCACACTTCCTCCAACACATGTCATTGGTTCCATCTTTAAACTTACTGGACACTAACAGAGTTCGAAAGAACCTCATTTTTATTTTCCAACCAAATTCTTTCCATATTTGGCTTCCGATTCCTTTATGGCAGCCTGCAACCCTATTTTCCCAAATGTCATCTTCCAAAATAGTATTCAATTTCCCATTGCTGTTTAATGTGAAGAGTGTTATCTGTTGTATCAGATGGTAGTCTTTTATAGATCTGAGATACAAGCTTTTTTGGTGGTAGAACTTGTTTGAATACCAAAGAAAGACATTTTCAATACTCGTCATTTCCCTCATGATATTCCCCAGATCTTTATGTTTTGTAATATAATTTCTTATCTGCAAGTAACGGAAAAAGTCACTTTTTTTAATTATGTTTGTTGTTTAGCTGTTTGAAGGATTTAAAATAATTTCCTTCATAAAGTTGGTCAATTATTTTCAATCCTTTTTCTGCCCATTTTCTGAAAGTGTTATCATTGATGGATGGTGAAAATTCTATATTATCAACTATTGGCATAGATCTAGTTAGTCCCATGACTCCTCTCACCTGCTTTTGAACTGCTTTCCATATTTTTATTGTATATTTGAGCCACACATGGTCTATTTTAAGTTTCTTTTGGTCTGTTGGCTCGAAAAAGGTAGAGTTGACAAAGACACCTGGAGTATTGAGCTTTGTTCGATCAACACCCAGTCTATTTCAGGTCTTTAACCACCCAGGCCACCAAGGCTCTAAGCTGCACTGCCCAGTAGTAAAGTTTTAGATCGGGTAGGCCAAGTCCTCCTTTATCTTTTGGTGACATCAATATTTTTAATCTAATTCTTGGTCTTTTGTTTTGCCGGATAAATTGTGATATGAGTTTGTTGATCGAATTAAACGTGGTGCTTGGGACAATTATTGGGAGAGATTGAAATAAGAACAGGAATCGAGGGAGAATGTTCATTCTTATGGTCTCGATTCTGCCAAACATTGACAACGGTAGCTTGTTCCATCTGTTAATGTCCTTTTTATTTCCTTTATTAAAGTGTCATAGTTGGAGGAGAATAGTTGCAAAAATCTTTGAGATAGATTAACTCAAAGATATTTGAAACCATTTCCAGGCTGTTTAAATGAAACCATGTTATCAAGTTGTGTTGGCCATCATCATCAATTCAGACTTTGTCATATTAATCTTATATCCTGAGATGGAGCTGTATTGGTCTAGATTTTGTAATAATGCAGGGCTTGATTTACTCGGTTCCTCTAGAAATAATAAATCATCTGCGAAAAGCGCAAGTTTATGTTCTTTGTTTCCGTTATCCAATATTCCTTTTATAGTGGAGTTACAGCTGATCAGCTCAGCCAATGGTTCGATGCTGATGGCGAATAATGTTGGAGAAAGGGCGTCTCCCTGACCTGTACCACGACCCAAGGGGAAAAACTTGGAGCAATGCCCATTAACCCCAACTCTTGATTTAGGTATAGATTTTGTAGAAAACTTGAATCCACTTTCTGAATGTTTTATTGAAGCCCATATGCTTTAAGGTATGTTGGAGAAACACCCAGTCAACCCGGTCGAAGGCCTTTTCTGCGTCTAAGGAACATTGACGTAGTTTCTCTTTTGTATACGGTTGACTGCAAGTTAAGAGCTTTTCTGACGTTGTCAGTACCTTGTCTGTTTTTAATAAAGCCTGTCTGATCTGGTTTTATTAATTTTTGAATATAGTTCTGTATCTGTTTGATATAATAGATGTCAGAATTTTAAGATCAACACAGAGGAGGCTAATAGGTCGATATGAGGCACATAAAGTTGGGTCTTTATTTTCCTTGTAAATTACGCTTATTAATGCCTCTGACCATGAACCTGGTGGATCTCCCTTGGTCAGGGCATAGTTATAGATTCGGCAGAGAACTGGACATAACTCGCTGATAAATGTGTTATAGTATTCGGCAGGGAAGCCATCAGTACCTGGTGCTTTGTTGTTTTTAAGTTTAAGAATGGTGTTTTTGATTTCCTCTTATCGGTGAGATGATCATATCAGCCTCCTGTTGTCAAACTGTTTAGTTTCACTGATTCAAAAAAGGCTTCAATATTCTGTATTTTGTCGGGTCCTTCATGCCCTTTGTATAATGTGTCATAGTAAGAAGCAAATGCATCTATAATTTCTTTAGGTTGTAGTAGCATCTGATTATTTAAGGACCTTTTAATTTTGTGCACTACTCTACTGGCCTGAGCTTTACGTAACTGGTAGGTCAGCAGGCGGCCTGCTCTGTTACCCATCTCATAGTATTTTCTACTTGCAAATCGAAGTGCCCCTTTGGCTTTAATCAGTAATCAGATTTTTTTGATCGTTGATATTCTATCTCTAATTTCTTTCTCTAATTGCAATTGTTCATTTAGCTTCTTTTTTCTAGATGAGATGGCAATAATATTGCCCCTCATTACTGCTTTAGCGCCATCCCATAGTGTAGATAGTGACACCATATTATTGTCATTAATAGTAAAGTATTCAGAGAGTTGTTGGGCAATGTCGTTTCTGATAGTTTCGTCGTTAAGTAATGACACGTTTAATCTCCAATATTTTGTTCCATCACTTTGCCCTACTTGTAAATGTAGTGTGACTGGGGCGTGATCAGATATGGTTATGAGTTCTATAGTGCATTCAACAGCTCTATACGCGTCAGAACTTGAAATGAGAAACATATCCAGTCTTGAATAGCTGCCATGAACCTGTGACATAAAAGTAAAGTCCTTTACTCTAGGATATATATCAACTAAAGTTCTTCAATCATACACTCCAGGGCACGTGATTTCTTGGTTAATGGTCCTGCGGGAAGTCGGTCCAAGTTCTGTCTCAAAACACAATTGAAATCACCTCCAATTAAAATAATTCCTTCTGCATGTTTAGCTAGTAATAATGAAATATTTGTATAGAAGTCTGCAGTGTCCTCATTTGGGCCATATATGTTAACAAGTGTTATTTTTATGCCGCTTATGAATCCGATGACCATCACATATCTCCCCTGCTCATCTTCTATTGTAGTTTCATGTTTGAAGTATGCCAGTTTGCCTATAAGAACGGCAACTCCTCTTTTTACCATGTTTAAAGGAAGCACTAAATGCCTGATCAACCCATTCTTTTCAATGTTTTATGTTCATTTGTGTCTAAATGAGTGTCCTGGATCATTGCTATAGAACAGTGCATTTGTTTAAGTTGAATTGGTTTTTTCCGCTTTATAGGATTATTTATTCCCTTTACATTGTAAGTCACAAACTTTAACTTGTTCATAAGTTAGTGAATAAGTAAACTCGTCATTCCCTTCCTCTCAAAAACCCTCCATCGTAAACATTTCCCGAAATCTTCCATTGCTGAACTCGAACATAAACCCAAGATAATAATGAAGTTTCAACACGGTCTCAAGGTAGAACAAAACGCACTCAAAAACTATATAAACAAGATTCAAAAATAACTTCCACATACCCGACTGGAACCTTAGTTGTGTTATGCAGAAGCAATTACATTTTCTAACCTGATAGAGCCAGTTGCCCGATGAGTCCTGGGCAGAGGATGGTGACACTTCCTCCCGGGGTTCACACACCCAGTGTGAGTCTGCAGCTGTAGTCAGGTGTGAGTCTGCAGCTGTAGTCAGGTGTGAGTCTGCAGCTGTTGTCAGGTGTGAGTCTGCAGCTGTAGTCAGGTGTGAGTCTGCAGCTGTAGTCAGGTGTGAGTCTGCAGCTGTTGTCAGGTGTGAGTCTGCAGCTGTTGTCAGGTGTGAGTCTGCAGCTGTTGTCAGGTGTGAGTCTGCAGCTGTTGTCAGGTGTGAGTCTGCAGCTGTTGTCGGGTGAACTAAGCAGTCGCTGCACATGAGGAAAGAACTCTCTTTCAGAGCCGTCGTTAAGCTCCGTCAAAAGTGGCTTTAACATCCGTGCTCGTCAGCTCCTCGTCTCCTCCCGGCTCTGCTCCTTGTCTCCACCGTTCATCTTCTCGCACCTGAATGTCAAGTTTGCGCAGCGCTGGCATCGGTGAGTGAAGGGAAAACTTTCTCGCCGTTCTCCGTGGACATGTTGAGCAGGTAGATGCACCTGCTGTGATGTTGTTGAGCTTCAGCTGTTTGATCACCGCTCGCACCTGAGCTCGCCTTCGCTGCACCTCCGGCGAATAATCGTGGTCAAAGAACATCGGCTTGTTGTTGTACAGGACTCGTCTTTGACTCCATGCATGTTTCATGACAACTTCTTTGGTAGAGAAGTCCAGAAACCTTTGGTAGAGAAGTCCAGAAACCTTTGGTAGAGAAGTCCAGAAACCTTTGGTAGAGAAGTCCAGAAACCTTTGGTAGATAAGTCCAGAAACCTTTGGTAGAGAAGTCCAGAAACCTTTGGTAGAGAAGTCCAGAAACCTTTGGTAGAGAAGTCCAGAAACCTTTGGTAGAGAAGTCCAGAAACCTTTGGTAGAGAAGTCCAGAAACCTTTGGTAGAGAAGTCCAGAAACCTTTGGTAGATAAGTCCAGAAACCTCACCACTATCGATCTCGGTGCAGCGTCAGGGTCGCTCTCTCCATTTGAAAGTTAATGCTGGCAGTTGATGGATGGTCGACTTCAACATTTGTTGCAGAAAACTTTTCATGTTCTCACCCTCAGACCCTTCTGGAACTTGATATATCCGCAGGTTGTTGCGTCGCGACCTATTTTCCAGGTCCTCATTCCGGGCCGTCAGGCTCGCTTCTCGCTGACGAAGATAACGAAGGGTTCGTCCGTGTAGCTTCTGTGTCTCTTCGCCACTTATTCTGTTTCTGTTGTCGCTCCTCCAGCTGCTTGATGCCTTGCTTGAGTTCTTGAAGTGAAGTCTCCAGTTTAGCACGCGCAAGACCCCCTGCAGTTTGCCTACCAGCCAGCAGTTGGTGTGGAAGATGCCATCCTCCCCCTCATGCATCAGACCTACTCCCACTTGGATAAAGGTAAGGTAAGGTAAAACTTTATTGATCCCTCAGGAGGTCTCCTTCGGGAAATTGTTTTTTACCAATAGCCAGCAATTTTTCATAAACAATAAAAAATAATACATAAAAAATAAAATAAGAAGAACAAAAAGAGGAAGAACAAGATGACACAATCTAAGTCTAAAGACAAAGACAAAGAACATAGGTCAAGGAATGAAAAACAACAAAGACAAAGGATACAAAGACTAACATGGAACAGAACGTCCAGATACTCTCACTCCACTCCTGCCCCCGAACCCAGAATTGTACAATTTAATAGCCCGAGGGATGAATGAGTCCCTGAGTCTATTTGTTTTGCACCTGGGTAGGAGCATTCGTGCACTCATTCTGCTTCTCTGCTCACTGATGACAGTGTTCAGAGGATGACTGTCATCATCCATGATGGACAGTAGTTTGTTCAATGATCTCCTCTCAGCAACTGTCACCAGTGAGTCCAGCTTCATTCCAACCTCAGAGCCAGCCCTCCTGATCAACCTGTCCAACCTGTTGACACTCCTCTTGGACACATTTCCACCCCAACACACCACAGCATAGAACATGACACTGGCCACCACAGACTGGTAGAACATGCAGAGGAGCTTCTTGCAGATGTTAAATGATCGAAGCCTCCTCAGAAAGTACAGTCTACTCTGAACCTTCTTGTATACATGGTCTGTGTTGCAGGACCAGTCCAGTTTACTGTCCATCCACACACCGAGGTACTTATAGTTGTCAACTATCTCCAACTCGTCGCCTCTGATGGACACTGGACGTGGCTTTGTCCTGGACCTCCCGAAGTCCAAGACCAGCTCCTTGGTCTTTGAGGTTTTCAGCTGCAAGTGGTTCCTCTCACTCCAGTCCACAAAGTCACGTATCGGACTCCTGTACTCGTCTTCGCTGTTGTCCCTGATGCATCCAACAATGGCAGTGTCGTCAGCATACTTCTGGACGAGACTCAGCTCTGAGTTGTAGCAGAAGTCCGAAGTGTAGATGGTGAAGAGGAGAGGGGCCAGTACTGTCCCCTGAGGTGCTCCTGTACTGCACACCACAGTGTCAGACTTGATGTCCTTCAGCCTGACATACTGTGGTCGATCAGTAAGATAGTCCGTAATCCAGGAGACCAGACCAGGGTCCACATGCATCTTAGTCAGTTTGTACTGCAGCAGAGTGGGTTGGATAGTGTTGAAGGCACTAGAAAAGTCCACGAACAGGATTCTCACTGAACCGCTTCCTTTATCCAAGTGGGAGTAGGTCCGATGCAGGAGGTGAAGGATGGCATCTTCCACACCAACTGCTGGCTGGTAGGCAAACTGCAGGGGGTCTTGCGCATGCTGGACTTGTGGCCTGAGATGTTTGAAGACCAGCCGCTCCAGTGTCTTCATCAGCTGCGAAGTCAGTGCCACCGGTCTGTAATCGTTCAGCACACTCGGTCGGGTCTTTTTAGGGACTGGAACGATACAGGAAGTCTTCCACAGAGTTGGTACTTTCCCCAGCCGTAGACTGAGGTTGAAGACATGCTGGAGCGGCTCAGCTAGTTCAGCAGCGCAGGTCTTTAGCAGTCGAGCAGACACCTTATCAGGGCCAGCAGCCTTCCCTGGACGAATCCTCCGAAGTACATCCTGTACCTGGAGTGAGGTGAAGCTGGGAAGTGGTTGTGTGGAGCTGAGGGGGGCACAAGAAGGTGGGGCAGGTCTTGAGGCGGGCAGCAGTGAGGGTGAGGTGACCTGCTCAAACCTGTTGAAAAAGTTGTTCAGTCCATTTGCCTCCTCCACCGTGTCCACTGCAGTCAGAGAGGCCTTGGTCTTGTGTCCAGTGATGGTTTTAACACCATCCCAGACCTCTCTTATTTCTTCTCGGCTCATTTACTCCTCCAACCTCCTCCTGTAGGTGTCCTTTGCCTCCTTCAAGCATCGCTTCACCTCCTGCTGAGCTGATCTCATGGCGTCCCTGCTCCTGAATGCCACTTTCTTCCTGTTAAGGACATCCTTGACCTCCTTTGTTACCCACGGTTTATTATTAGGGTAACAGCGGACAGTCTTAGTAGGGGCGACAACGTCCAAGCAGAAATTTAAATAATCTGTTAGACAGTGTGTCTGACCCTCGATGTCCTCACCATGAGACCTCAGCAGCACATCCCAGTCTGTTGTTTCAAAGCAGTCTCTGATGGCGTCCTCCACAGCTGGTGTCCACTTTCTGATTGTCTTAGTGGTCACAGTCTGTCTCTGCACCAGAGGAATGTACTGTGACTGAAGGTGGACCAGGTTGTGATCGGACCTTCCAAGTGGAGGAAGAGGTTTGGCTCTGTAGGCGTCCTTCAAGTTGGAATAAAGAAGGTCAATTGTCCTGTTATTCCTGGTGGGACAATCAACAGCCTGATGGAAAGTAGGCAGAGTAGAGTCCAGGTTGGCATGATTAAAGTCTCCAGAGATGATGATAAACGCGTCAGGATGTTGATTCTGAAGTCGAGCTGGCATTGTGTGCATCTTCTCACAGGCAGATGCAGTCGCAGCGCTCGGAGGAATGTAGACACACAGCGTGATCACATGACTGAACTCACGCGGTAGATAATATGGACGCATGCTGACAGCCAACAGTTCTAAATCTTGACAACACGAGACGTTCTTCACAGTAACGTGTCCCGGACTACACCAGCGTTTATTCACGTACATGATCAGACCTCCTCCTCTGTGCTTCCCACACGCGTCTCCGTCTCTGTCCGCTCTGACGGAGCTGAAACCCGGCAGCTCCACGTGTGCGTCGGGAGTCAGCTGCGTGAGCCACTTCTCCATGAAGATCAACAAGCTGCTCTCTCTGAAGATCCGCTGGTTGTTGAGGGCAGACAGCTCGTCGATCTTATTCGTCAGTGAATTGACGTTCCCCATCGTGATCGTTGGGATCGTTGGTCTGTGACGTCTCCGATTGTCCGTTAGCTTAGCCTTTAGCCTCTTGCCTGCCCGACAGCCTCTGTACCGGCGCTGAAGTTCGATCGGGATCTCGTGGCGATCTCCAGCCCGTGCCATTGACTTCAGCGACAGTAGATCCTCTCTTGAGTAAACAAGACGATTCTCTCCATATTCAAAAGAATCCATTTAAAAAATTATAGTAAAAAAAAATTAATAAAAAACAGAAAATTTTAGAAATTGCTGCGGAGCTACTGGAAGAGGCAGCCGTCCTCGTCGGCGCCTTTAATCCTTTTAAAGGAAGCGGTTCAGTGAGAAACCTGTACCTGGACTTTTCTAGTGCCTTCAACACTATCCAACCCACTCTGCTGCAGGACAAACTGACTAAGATGCATGTGGACCCTGGTCTGGTCTCCTGGATTACGGACTATCTTACTGATCGACCACAGTATGTCAGGCTGAAGGACATCAAGTCTGACACTGTGGTGTGCAGTACAGGAGCACCTCAGGGGACAGTACTGGCCCCTCTCCTATTCACCATCTACACCTCAGACTTCTGCTACAACTCAGAGCTGAGTCTCGTCCAGAAGTATTCTGACGACACTGCCATTGTTGGATGCATCAGGGACAACAGCGAAGACGAGTATAGGAGTCTGATAAGTGACTTTGTGGACTGGAGTGAGAGGAACCACTTGCAGCTGAACACCTCAAAGACCAAGGAGCTGGTCTTAGACTTCGGGAGGTCCAGGACAAAGCCACGTCCAGTGTCCATCAGAGGCGACGAGGTGGAGATAGTGGACAACTATAAGTACCTCGGTGTGTGGATGGACAGTAAACTGGACTGGTCCTGCAATACAGACCATGTATATAAGAAGGTTCAGAGTAGACTGTACTTTCTGAGGAGGCTTCGATCATTTAACATCTGCAAGAAGCTCCTCTGCATGTTCTACCAGTCTGTGGTGGCCAGTGTCATGTTCTATGCTGTGGTGTGTTGGGGTGGAAATGTGTCAAGAGGAGTGTCAACAGGTTGGACAGGTTGATCAGGAGGGCTGGCTCTGTGGTTGGAATGAAGCTGGACTCACTAGTGACAGTTGCTGAGAGGAGATCATTGAACAAACTACTGTCCATCATGGACGATGACAGTCATCCTCTCAGCACCGTCATCAGTGAGCAGAGAAGCAGAATGAGTGCACGAATGCTCCTACCCAGGTGCAAAACAAATAGACTCAGGGACTCATTCATCCCTCGGGCTATTAAATTGTACAATTCTGAGTTCGGGGGCAGGAGTGGAGTGAAAGTATTTGGATGTTCTGTTCCATGTTAGTCTTTGTATCCTTTGTCTTTGTTGTTTTCTTTTACCTATGTTCTTTGTCTTTATCTTTATACTTAGATTGTGTCATCTTGTTCTTTCTCTTTATTTTCTTGTTCTTATTTAATTTTTGATGTATTATTTTTTATTGTTTATGAAAAATTGCTGGCTACTGGAAAAAACAATTTCCCGAAGGAGACCTCCTGAGGGATCAATAAAGTTTTACCTTACCTTACCTTAGTCAGAGTCTGTCTGGTGTGACTCTGGCCTTCTCTCTTCACGGAGGCTCGTTAGCTCCGCCATTAGCCTCGACTCCGGCTCGTCAGCGATATCATCTGTTATTTTCAAGTTCTTGTCCAATTTGTCGACTCGTTCCCTTTCCTCTGGACGAGGTTGCGTCTGATTCCTCGCGTTACGATGGAGTCGCACACTACGGTAAGAAAAATAATCCCTCGCTTTCAATGACGTCAGTTGGTGATGGATTCGATGTTTTTTTTAAACGTTTGAATGTTTAAAGAAATGTACTTCGTTGAGTTAAAGTTGTTAGAAGTTTTGAACGCGGCGTTAAATCAAACCGTTAGCTTCAGTAAAGTTGGCACGATTTTGGCAGATTCGATCTTTGTGCGGTAATAACTCGGGAACGCTAAGGTGTTGAATTACAAATATTATCTTTTTCTAATCAGAGTTAATATGTACGTTAATATTTCGTCATATTGTCCTGATAAAATACACGGATCTCTATGCAGACGGCAAGTGAGGCGGCGTATAAGGTCCTCCAATAAACGAACACCGAAAAAGACTTCTTCATAACTCCTTAATTTTAGTTTTTATGGTCACCATGATCATGTGATTAAAGAAGGGCCTCCATATATATGTTACTACACATTAGATGTTTTAATTTCTTCTTTAAATCAATATTTTCATGCAATATTTCATACATTTTGTAATAGCTTTAATTACAACTCTGGTCACCAAATTCATAAGCTATTACAAAATGTATGTGGAAATATTAGACAGAAATGGTCATATATCACGCTATTGTTGCTGTTTACGTGCGATCAACACATGTTTTCTTCAAAAATGAGGGTGTAGTACATAGCTAGTGTAACAGTGATCAAAAAATGTTGGGCTTTGTTATTTTTAATAACTCGTATAAAGAGGTATTAGAGCGCAAAGATCGAATCTGTCAATATCGAGCCAATTTACTTAAGTTAACGGTTTTCATCAGGCCTCAGTCGGATTAAACTACAGCTGTGCAGCATTGACACGTTAGCATCACTAGTTTACATCCTTCAAGTGTGTCGTGTATTGTGTTCACTTGTGTGTTTATCATCCTCTCGGAATAGTTGGATTCATTTGTTTGAAACCTTTTTTTTTAATTAGTAATTTAAAATAAATTGATTGCTTAAATGTATCATCAATTTAAAACTATCTAGATACATAATTCCTGTGAGAGTAAAAATGATCAATAATTCTGCTTTGATTTTTCTGGGACTACTGTGTTTTTTTTCTCAGTGTTATCTTGATCTTTTAAGTGTATTTTTATTAAAATATTTTAAGCACTTAGTGACCCAGGTCTAGAAAAGCGCTCTACAAATAAATTAATAATATTAATAAATAATAATAATAAATAAATATTTAAAAATTCTCTCGTTTAAAAACCTAAACTTTTTCCTTGTGTTTTGCAGCGTGAGTGTATTTCGATACATGTTGGCCAAGCCGGCATCAACATGGGCACTGCATGCTGGGAGCTGTACTGCCTGGAACATGGGGTCCAGACTGACGGGCAGACGTGGTCCAGGAACGTTAAAGAAGATTACTACAGTAATTTTTTTAATGAGACCAGAGCCGGGAAACCTGCCCCGAGAGCCATCTTTGTGGACCTGGAGCCCACAGTCATAGGTCGGTCCGTAGATGAGGAGGTGACGAGGCCTTAGTGTGTCTCAAATCACATACTTGTGTACTTCAACTTAGTATGTTTAGTGCATAAGTGCCTCTCAATTCTTAGTATGTAAATGTAGTGCTCCATACACACTAAACTGTCACTAAACTGAGTATGGATCGATAGACTCTTTCTACACTAAACGACTCCATCTTAGTGACGTTAACGTTGTGAACAAAGTTTTATATATTTATTATCATTATATGTTCATATACTCACAGGTGTATTTTCAGCAGCAGGAGGATTCTTGAAACCAAACGTGCTGCCAGCAGATGGCGCTAGTGTTCCTACAACTGGTTGAAATCATTGTTAAATAACTACTAAATACTATGTATACTTGTTACTACACTATCACAACGCCAGAGTCAAGTACTGGACAATACTACACATATATTCTTGTTACTACACTATCACAACACCAGAGTCAAGTACTGGACAATACTACACATATATACTTGTTACTACACTATCACAACACCAGAGTCAAGTACTGGACAATACTACACATATATACTTGTTACTACACTATCACAACACCAGAGTCAAGTACTGGACAATACTACACATATATACTTGTTACTACACTATCACAACAGCAGAGTCAAGTACTGGACAATACTACACATATATACTTGTTACTTCACTATCACAACACCAGAGTCAAGTACTGGACAATACTACACATATATTTTTGTTACTTCACTATCACAACACCAGAGTCAAGTACTGGACAATACTACACATATATACTTGTTACTACACTATCACAACACCAGAGTAAAGTACTGGACAATAATACACATATATACTTGTTCCTACACTATCACAACACCAGAGTCAAGTACTGGCCAATACTGCATGTATATTATACTTGTTACTACACTATCACAACACCAGAGTCAAGTACTGGACAATACTACACATATATCCTTGTTACTACACTATCACAACACCAAAGTCAAGTACTGGACAATACTACACATATATACTTGAACTGACACCTCCATCAATCTGTTCATGTTCCTCCAGATGAGGTGCGTACAGGAACCTACCGTCAACTGTTCCCCCCTGACCACCTGATCACAGGGAATCAAGGCACTGCTAATATGTATGCTCAAGGTCGCTACACCGTCGGGAAGGAGATCATCGACACCGTTTTGGACCAGACTCGTATATTGGTAAGAGGTCAAAATGGTGTTGGATCGTGTACTTCAACAAGTTCTAAACATTTGACTCTCCCATAGGGTTGGGGTAAGGGTAAGGGTAGGGGTTAGGATAACAAGACAGTTACAGTTACTATACTGTTTCATTGTCTATGAAGGGTTACTTCTTATTCTTGGTATTCTATTATGACAAAAAAGGTACTAAAGAAGAATAGCATTTGATGGCCCAGTTTAGCCATCACAAAGCAATTGATAACTTTACTTTCTCCCTGTAGGCGGAGCATTGTACTGGACTGCAAGGGTTCCTGATCTTCCACTCCTTCGGTGGAGGCACTGGTTCTGGGTTCACTTCCCTGCTGATGGAGCGACTCGCTGACAATTATGGCAAGAAGTCCAAGCTCGAGTTCGCAGTGTACCCATCTCCCGAGGTGTCCGCCGGGGTGGAGCCCTACAACTCCATCTTGACCACCCACGCCACCATGGAGCACTTCGACTGCACCTTCATGGTGGACAACGAAGCCATCTACGACATCTGCCGCAGGAACCTGGACATCAACAGGGCCTCGTACACCAACGTGAACAGGCTCATCGGACAAATCGTGTCTTCGATCACGGCTTCTCTGCGCTTCAGTGGAGCCCTGAATGTGCATCTCACCGATCTTCAGACCAATCTGGTGCCTTTCCCTCGTATCCACTTCCCTCTGGTCGCCTACGCCCCCGCCATCTCCAAGGAGAAGGCCTACCACGAGCTGGTGTACGTGGCCGACATCACCAACGCCTGCTTCAGGCCCGCCAACCAGATGCTGAAGTGTGACCCTCGTCACGGTAAATGCATGGCCTGCTGTCTTCTCTATCGTGGAGACGTCGTGCCCAAGGACGTGAACGCCGCCATCAAAGCCAGACGCAGCATCCAGGACTGGTGCCCCAACGGCTTCAAGGTGGGCATCAACTCCCAGCCCCCCACCGTGGTTCCAGGAGGAAACCTGGCCAAGATGAGGAGGGCAGTGTGCATGCTGAGCAACACCTCCGCCATCATCGAGGCCTGGGCTCGCATGGACCACAAGTTCGACCTCATGTACGCCAAGAGGGCCTTCGTCCACTGGTATGTGGGCGAGGGGATGGATGAGAGCGAGTTCACCGAGGCCAGAGAAGACATGACAGCGCTGGAGAAGGAATACGAGGAACTCTGTGCCGACCCTGTCGGAGGGGGGGGGGTGATGAGTTCTAACAGCGTAGAAGCTGTTAGCTGCTGAAACATGTTAAAGTGCCACGTTCTGGTCACATGGTTTTCAAAAATAACATTTTTTGCAAAATATCTTCGTGTCCATCTCCTCCTGAACTTACCAAATGAAAAGTAATCTTACCGGAGCAGCGGCCATCATTCAGTTGATGGTTGGGTGATCAGTCTTGCTGGTAATCTAGATCAAAGGATGTATATGAAAATACAATAAAACTATCAAAAGTAAAGCTGCTTGGAATTGGAAATGGACTTTTAGTTGCTTTATTTACTGAACTTTCTTACTCTTAAGTATCTACAAATGGTAAAGAATGTGTTTAATTCCCAGGTAATGTGGCTCTCAAATGATGGAAATTAACCATTACTGGTATAATACACTAATGTACACTATTCATTAAACCTCTATAATTCTGGATCACTGGTAATATTTGGTATTGGTAATTTGTATTTTTATTTTTTATTTTTCATGAAAAATTGCTGTATTTTCTGAGGCTATTGGAAAAAAACAATTAACAATTAAATTTTCAAAAGCAAATGACTTGAAAAGACATTAACCTTATATTCAGAAAGTCACTTTGAAAGCTTGTCTTAGATCAAAGTGATAAAAGCAGCCTTTATTGGTGGTAAATATTCGATTAAAAAAACCATTACAGTCTGCGATGGATTAAAACATGCAGTTACATCTTCCGGCCGGCAGGTGTCAGTGCTGAGCTGTGTTGCACTGAACGCAGCAGGTTGTGTAAAAGTCGAGACAATTCACAGTAAAACGAGTTTCTGGTTCAGTTCCGTTCCCGTGACGATGTTCGTAAACATAATCGATTTCTTTCATTTCCTGGTCTGACGACACACGTGACTTTGACACCAACAGGAAGTGACCTCGCTACATGTGACGAAGCTGCTAATTGGCTGAAGCTGTTTTACTAATAATAATATAATATTAACACACAACTGAACAAGGAAATTCAAACATTCGAGTTCAGAAATAATTCGCTTATGTACATTTAATAATTGATTTAAATCGGGAAGAAAAAAAATCGAAATGAAAACTAAATAAATACTGAGGTGTTTATAAACTACTCACTGGTAGAATGAGTTATTGAAAGAGGAATATTCTAACATTTTTGTTATTTAAAAAGCGAATTATTTCGGAAATCGAATGTTTGTATTTCATTTTACAGTTGTGTGTTATTAGTAAAACAGCTTCAGTCAATCAGTGGTGTAAGGAAATGACAACTTTACTGTAATCAATCATCTAGATTTAACACACATTTCAAATAGTCACTTCATTAACTGATAATCTTTTATATTTAATTCATATTAAATAATCCTATTCTTGCATTGCATTCACTGACTGCAACACAAGGCCGAGGTCACAAAGCCTTGCACACACAGAAAGATTAAACAATCCCAGACTCCCAGCAAATCTGTGGACACCTGTTTGAAAACTCCCACTGAAAGACACAACAGTCCAGCAAGAAGCTGAGAACAAACTCTCTCTAGAAAACAACAAACCTTTGGTAAGTTTCCACTACGATCACGTGCGACGGCCATCTTAGAATCAAGTGTTTACAGTTACTGACCAATCGTACATTCACATTTGACTAGAGGCGTTAACCTGAATATTCTACTATAAAGATCCAACATTTTGTCTGATCTTTGCGTTCTGGCATTCGAAGACGTCTGCGATAGATCTCTCTGCTTGCTAGCGCCCGTGTTCACGTAAGTTTGTCTCTGACTTTTGCTTAATTCACTAAACGAGCATTTTTCTTAAACTCATCCATGTGTCTGTCCTTCATTCCATCACCACATACGAGGCTGGGGAGGGTCGGTTCATCGGAACACAAAAATCCCTAACAACTTGGTGCACGTGACCCTTGGCGTGAACTGATGGTTTGAAGGCCTTTTCGATTCCGAGACGAACTATGAGCTGATTGTTCTCCAGGCAACCAGGGATCCCACTATACCTTACTTCAAGAATCAGGTGAGAAAGATTTTATCTTATTTTCTACATAGATTTTATAATCTATAATCTAAAATTAAGTTTATATTTTGGTTAGGAAAGATTACATATACATTTTATATTAGTTTTGGTTGCCTGGAAGAATAAACGTAAGTCTCTGGTTCTGTCACAAATTTAGATTATATATTTCAATAGTGCTTTCATAAGCTGATGCTCGTTTTTTTGGGGTATTGCATGGTCAGTTGTTGTTTGTTTGTTGTTTTAAGTGTAGACGACATTATCGTGTCCCGGGAAGAAGAAGCATCATTGAAAAAAAAGGAAAAAAACGTTGATTAGAATTTATGTTGAATTGATAGGCAGAGGAGACGGTTACACGACCTGGTAACCCTTGGGAATTCTGAGTAGGGGTGGAGTGTAGCTGGCTCCCTCTACAGGGCATCTGACGTTTGATTCTTAAACTAGTTAGGATGCTTGGCCAATGGGTGATTATGGTAGACGTACTTTTTCAGTAAGCCAAGTAGCTATCATAAATTTGGGGATATGTGGGATTTGAGTGGGTCTCTCCCAATATCCTGGTCTGAAGACTCTGCCAGCCGGTGTGTAGGCCAGTTAGATCTCATTTGTGTTTCTGTGTCGAGAGGCTCCACAGGTATTTGGCAGTATAGTTAGGGCTAGTTAATTTTCCGAACAATCACCAGTTAGTTCGACGGGGGTTGAAATAGAATGGATGAGTTGAGCGGTCTCCTATCCAGGGTGTTTTGAAACTGATTACGGACCGAGAGGCTCTCCAATCTGATTTCGACACTTTAGACACGACAGGCTGGTCAAGAGTCTCGTTCCACGTAGCATAGTTTGTCTCTCTGACCTGTTTTGGTAAAATACTGTTGTCGTCGTATTGTCATGACATATTGTTTGTTTAAATATTCTGTCTGTATATTTTTATACAGACATACTTCCAAGATGGCGCCGCACGAGCAGCAGCTGGTTACAACAGCTCCCTCTTTCTTCTTACTTTTTATTACACTTTTTCCTTTTTTTTGGCGTCTTTTTAATTTTTTCTTTAGAGTGGTCGGATCTTGTTGCCGTTGTGCACAAAACGAGACCACTTTTACAACTTTTGCATACGGTTTTCTGCTATTTTCGTCACTTTTGGGAACTCCGTCGGCAGACACGCTCAGCGGGTCTTTTGTTTACACAAGGGATCAGCTGTTGGGGTTGCGCAACACCGCTCTCTCTCTCAGCGCGGAATGGACGATTCCCGTGGAAATCAAGAGAAAAAGACGTGGATGCAGAGCAGGTCGGATGAAACAAGAGAAGAAACGTAGGTTCCGTCCCTTTATTCCATCGATCATCATGGGAAATGTACGTTCGATCGTGAATAAAACGGAAGAGCTTGCTGCGCTGACCCGGCATCAGAGATTTCCGGGAGAGCAGCCTTCTATGTTTCACGGAGACCTGGCTGACGGAGAAGATCCCAGACTCTGTTGTTTCCCTGGAGGGGTTCAAGATGGTGCGTGCGGACCGGGACATGGATGGAAAGAGGAGAGGAGGAGGAGTGGCGGTGTTTATTAATGAGAGATGGAGCGATCCCGCTCATGTCTCCATTAAAGAACAAGTGTGCACTAAGGACATAGAGTTGGTTGCGGTGGGCATCCGCCCGTATTACATCCCGAG